>NW_007057622.1:185129-204219 GCF_000164805.1 Carlito syrichta | reverse complement strand
TTTTTTTTTTTTTTTTTTTTTTAACTAGCTCCCTCTTACCTCCAGCCAGTTGGTGAGCCCTTCTCAGCATGTACAATCTATCTGAGAAAGACAGTGTTGGGTAATGTTGCACTCTTTTTTTTTTAAAAGAGAAATTGACCGGGCGCAGTGGCTTAGTCTGTAATCTCAGCACTTTGGGAGGCTGAGGCGAGAGGATTGCCTGAGCCCGGGGGTTCGAGACCAGCCTGAGCAACTTGATGAGACCTTGTCTCTACAAAATCACAAAAACTAGCTGTATGTGCTGGCATATGTCTGTAGTTCCAGCTACTTGGAAGGCTGAGGTGGAAGGATCGCCTGAGCCCAGTAGGTCAAGACTGTGGTGGCTGTGAGCGTGCCACTGCATTCCAGTTTGGGCAACAAGAGTGAGTCTCCAACTCAAAAAAAAAAAAAAGAAAAAATAGAGAAATTATTGTAGAATGAGACTTAAAAACTCACAGAGAAAATAGGCTATGAAAGATCATTTTCTTTCCTGTGAGTGAGGAAATGAGAGAAACATGGGACATTTGAGCTGGAAGGAATCTTACTGATTCAACTAAGGTTGAGAGAGGTTGTTGGTTTCAGGTCTCCTTAAAACATTCTTGGTTCATACATTTATCTCTCATACAGGGTGGTTACCTTAGGTGTCTTTAGATTAAAAGATATGTTCAAAGATTTCAGGAATGACTCCCAAATTGCAGGTCTTGTGATTTGATGGCAATCTTCAGTCATAAAATCTCATTTTCCCTTATAGAGTAGGCCTGACTTTGTGACCAAGTGAATCTAGAACATTCTTCACCCTCTAAGAAGGTGGTGGGCCGCGCTCGGTGGCTCAGCCTGTAATCCCGCGCCTTTGGGAGGCTGAGGTGAGTGGATTGCCTGAGCCCACAGGTTCGAGACCCGTCTGGGCAGCGAGACCTCATCTCTACAATAAATCAAAAAATCAGCCGGGTGGTAGCACATGCCTGTAATTCCGGCTATTTGGAAGGCTGAGGTGGAAGGATTGCCGGAGCCCAGCAGGTCGAGGCTGCGGTGGCCGGGAGTGGCCACTGCACTCCAGTCTGGGTGACAGAGTGAGACTCTAACTCAAAAAAACAAATAAACAAAAAGAAGGTGGTGGTACTAGCCACAGTCATGACTCTCAAAGTGGATGGTCATCACAGCTTTGGCATTGTGTTTGTCAGGTGGAAACCCTTGTACAAAGATGTGATTTGGTACTGAGCTTAGTAACAATGTAGTATTTCTCTGCAGCAGGTTTAAACATCTTTCTGTTTGTGTTTGATCTTCTTGGGAGTTGTTCTTTCTCTCCTCGATCCCACCTTGAAGTGGCAGCATCAACTGCCCAGTAGGTTCTTTCTGAATATCGGTCAGATAAGGCAATGACTTTCAAAATTTTTTGACAACGACCACAGTGAGAAATGCATTTTACATTGTAATTTAGTACATGTGTTTCTTTCTCTCTCTATAGATCTACATTCCCAAAGATACATTGCTTTGTTTGATGATGTATCATCAAACAATACCTACCCTATTATGTGTGATGCATTTTGACGTTGATTATTCTATTTCATTAAAAAAAATGCTGGTCGTGACCCAGTCTGCAGATTGAGGGATATTGTGATAAGGTATGCTCAATTTTAGTTGTTTGACGTTCAGATTAATGTCCATTAGGAAAAAATGTTTTCTTATTTTAGATATTGGCTTTGACGTTTTCTATAATGTTGGAGGTTTAACCTTGAACGTACAGAATTCATTTTGACAACCATTAAGATTGTCTGTATCTTGGCCCAGGTTCCACTGAAGTTAAACCTTCTGACCTGGTCCACATCATGTTACTCAGGTTAATGTCCCACTTTTTACAAATCTCTGAAACTTCTGAGGCCCATGGGGTGCTTTATGCAATCAATGTGTATTCATTATATTGAAAATAATTTGTTTGGTCTCTTCTAGGTGTCTTATAGAGCTCAACACACTGGGATCTTGAAGACTGTCACTCTGATGGTGGCCGTTTGGGTGGTGGCCTTCTTAGTGAACGGGCCGATGATTCTAGTTTCAGAGACTTGGAAGGATGAGGGTAATAAATGTGAACCTGGATTTTTTTCAAAATGGTATATCCTTGCCCTCACATCATCCTTGGAATTTCTGGTCCCAGTTCTCTTAGTCACTTATTTCAACGTGAATATTTACTGGAGCTTATGGAAGCGTGGCCATCTCTGCAGGTGCCAAAGCCATGTTAGACTCGCCTCTGTCTCTTCCAGCAACTGTGGACACTCATTCAGATGTGTACTATTTTCAAGGACATCTCTTCCTGCACCGAAGGAAGCAGCTGCACCCCTTCATTCAGAGAGACAGAGAAGAAAAAGCAGTCTCTTGTTTTCCTTAAGAACTCAGATGAACAGCAGTATCATTGCTTCCAAAATGAATTCCTTCTCCCCACCAGATTCTGTAGTTTCTCACCAAAGGGAACATCTTGAACTGCACAGAGCCAGGAAATTAGCCAAGTCACTGGCCATTCTCTTAGGTGTTTTTGCCATTTGCTGGGCTCCATATTCTCTGTTCACAATTGTTCTTTCAATTTACCCCCCAGGGGAACGTCCTAAATCGGTTTGGTATGAAATTGCATTTTGGCTTCAGTGGTTCAATTCCTTTGTCAATCCTTTTTTATATCCATTGTGTCACAAGCATTTTCAAAAGGCTTTTTTGAAAATATTTTGTACGAAAAAACAACCCATACCATCATCACATGGTCAGGCAACATCTTCTTAAAGATAATTTTCTCACTTCTATACCTTTTAGTCTTAATCTTATTTAAATCAGATCTGGCTTTCAAATTGCCCTTCCCACTCTGCCAAAAAAGTTTATAAAACTGTAACACTAGACAACTTAAAAAAAAAAAAAAAAAAGAAACCTTAACTTGGAAGTCAAAGGAAAATTAATCCAGTTAATGATTAGAGTATAGTTATGAATTGAAAATGTTTTTATAAACTTGTAGCACACAAAAGTATGATTTTTTTTTTTTTTTTTTTTAGTCATCACATCTTCCTTGTCTTTTAGGTCTTGATATGATGTTGATTGAAAAAGTTCAGAGTTTTTATTTTCTTTCTATGTTCAATGTATGCTGCAGTCTTAAGTGGGTTTCCCTTTTTTATTTTATAGTAATAGAAACTTACCTGGTTTGAAAATTATTTCCTAAAGTATGCAATAACAAAAAGAGCCTCTTTGCTGGGGTTGGACAGCTTTGTTCTGATCGGTGGGTAGGTGAGTTATGGTTTGAATTGGCAAGAGCAGGGTGTGGGACTGTCCAAGTGAGCTTCTGTGTATTTCCAGACTATATTCCTGATCCCACGAAGGAAGAAAGTGTGGTGTGTTAGAGGAAAGCGCTGATAACCACAGCTCTCAAAAATCCTCAGTGAAGTTACCTGGGAGGCCCTGGTAACTACAGGATTAGAGGACAAGGGACAGGTAATGGTCATCCATGGTTAAAAGTACATATTGTCCCATTCTTTCCTGCCCTCTTTCAACTTCCACATCAATGAAAACTTCTTTTTGTGAAAAAATATGGGAAAAAAGAGGAAGGTTAAGAGATGGTGAAAAGACTGTATATTAAACTAGATATACCAGGTTTAACATTCATTGAACTGGTAGATGCCAATTATTAATAAAGTATTGTATTTCTTTAATGTCCCCAATGCATTTGCTCATTATTTTACATCACAGTGCTCAGAGTTATTTCTTTATTATGTAGTTAATATAGGGTATACTGCTAATGATTCATATTTTATTAGTTTGGTGTTTTGTCTTAAAATTTTAAAAAGTTCTTTAAGGTTTAAATTTTTTTCTGTGTTTTCTGCCTGTCTTTGTCATAACATTTCATTTTTCTCATAGTTAATTTAATCTCTCCTGTAAGGTTTTATCAATATTTCTTTTAGAACCTCTCACAGTTCTTACATAGTTTAGTCATGCTTATATTTCCTAGACACTTTAAGCCTTTGGCTAATTTTGAACACTAAAATACAGAAATCTTTTAGATACTTAAGTGCTTAAAATGTCTATAATTTGCATACACTTATGCCTTATATTGAAGTTCAACATAAGAAATACAGGCGCTGCGGCTCATGCCTGTAATCCCAGCACTTTGGGAGGCCGAGACGAGAGGACTGCCTGAGCTCATGGGTTTGAGACCAGCCTGGGCAACTTGGTGAGACCTCATCTCTACAATAAATCAAAAAATTCATCAGGCGTGGTGGTGTGTGCCTGTAGTTCCAGCTATTTGGATGGCCTGAGCCCATTAGGTCAGCCACTGCACTACAGCCACTGCACTCCACCCGGGCAACTCCTATTCAAAAAAAAAAGAAAAGAAATACATGTTTAATGTTAATTTGAAGAATTTGAAATATAAATTCTCATAAATGCACACATTTTTATAAAGTTGCTACTTGTCAGTTTGTTTTTAATATTTATAAATTAGTAGTTGTGGATTTCATGTGATCACTGGAGACTTAAACGTTCCTTGAATGAAGTGGTCCTATGAAAACTTTTCCCAATTGAACCCTGGCAAAGCAAGCCTAAATATACACATGCATTTTCTAAAGTAGATGTAAAATATAATATGTATAGTATTTCATTCAATCTAAGATGCTGTCATTTAAGACATATTGTTATTTTATTTGCCACTATAAGAGAGAAAATGCTGCATATCATCTATGATACAATACTTAAATATCACATTATAGTAAGCCCCATTCTGATTTAAGAGTTATTGAAAAGCAATGTGTTTTAGAAGTAATGAAATATGATATATGTATGATAAATGAACTGAACATGGCTAATCCTCTATGAATGACTTTAAAAATAAATTATTTTAATGGTACATGCATGTATTCACTAAACAAATGTTCATTGAGAGTATATCATATATTTGCCACATATTATAAAGATGCTTATGAACTTTGCCCATAAGATTTAGATTCTCCAGGAACAGGAGTTTTACTGTGGGAATTTCTTAGTACTCTACTAGGCATTCCATAGATGCTTGGTAGATACTGACTAAAAGGAACGTATGAGGCATTTTCATTAAAATGGAAGGTAAATCCCATTTTAAAACTCAAGTATTTTACATTTTCACTAGAGAAACTTTAAAATATGTTTTCCATTATAATAAAAGTAATATGTGCTTATTGTAAGACGAATAGGCAATAATAAAACAATTCCTATAACTAAAAAGCAGTCATAATTATTAGCCTGGTACAGATGTTTCTAGAGAAAAAAACCAACATAATGTAATCCCATTTTATGGAAACATATGTTTGTATATCTAAATTTCTAAAGATATTCTCAGGTAAATTTTTTCATAAAATGAAAGTGTCTATTCTTGAATGAGTAATTACTACCCCCTCCCCTAAATAGAGTTGGCTTGTAAAAACAGATTTTAAAATACTTATTTGTGCAACTTAAATCTGGACCCAACTCCATTGGCATGGTTGGCAGAATGCTCCTAAGAATATTGGTTTCTAAGTATTGATTTCAGCTTGTCTGTATAGAAATTGACTCCAGAAGAGTGAAGGACTTCGGGATATAAGTGCTGATTATCAATGACACTTTGGGCTGAGTGTTTTTATTGTTTGTTTGTTTATTTATTTATTTATTTGGGGGTGGAGTGTTTTTATAAATCATGAAGGCTTTACACTTGAGTAACTGAACAATCATGATAACTATTTAACAGAACTACTTTTTGTGCTTTTTTGATAACAATTTTCCTTAAGTAAGAATCTTGGCATTGGAAGAAACTCTTTAACATTACGATTTCAGAAAAAGAGAAATTCTAGCAAACAAAGTGAACTTGTATTCTAAATTCTAGCAAACAAAGTGAACTTTTAATTTTCACAATTGCTATCAGTCAAGGTTGAATCAAGAAAAGAGAAACCATGCTAATTATTTCAAACAGAAGGAATTTAATACAGGGAACTGGTTAATTCAGGATAGTGGAAATCCCAAAGGAGCAAAAAGTAGACATTGACATAATCCAGAGATTAATAAATTAAGAAAACAGCTATCATTTTTAGGGATTGAAAGAATAAAAAGAAAGAAGTGGTGTTATCAGAATCTAGGATCTTGGAGAAGTCCATGGAAGACTGATGCTTGGATTTCTGATTGATGCCTGATGCCCTGTGTCTAGGACCGGAGCAGCCCAAGGGTGGGACTAGTTGATGCCCAGACTGCCAAAGGGGAGGGGGCTGTAGGAGGGTAGCCATGGTTGCTGCTGGTACCTCGAACGAGGCACAGTGAGTCAGGAGCCTTGTGCCTTCTGCTGGAGGGATGCCAACTTGGGCTAGAAGCACTAAGTGACTTTCTTCTCAGTACCTCCCATCTTACTGTTTCTTGCCAGTGCCTTCCATTGATGGAGCCTAACTGGAAGCCAGTTGGGAGTCTGAGAAATAGGAATGACTCCTAGCCCCAGCCTCATAGTGTGGTGTATAAAAAGGTAGGCTTGGAGCTGATGGAAAACTGATAAATGACTGGCAAAAACATCGTATGTTTAAGCGTAATAAAGTAGAACTTTGGCCTTTAGGCATTTCACACTTACAGTTTCAACTGTACCTTAAACTGCCTGCCAGTCCATAGCATATTGGAATTTGTGCCTTAAGAATTCTACATAGTTGTAGTTTTTTTTTTTTTTTTGAGTTGGAGTCTCACTCCGTTGCCCAGGCTGGAGTGCAGTGGCATGCTCATGGCCAACCCAGCATCGACTAGCTAGGCTCCGGTGATCCTTCCGCCTCAGCCTTCCAATTAACTGGAACAATAGGCATGTGCCACCACGTCTGGCTAATTTTTCTTGTTTTATTGTAGAGATGAGGCTTCGCCAAGTTGCCCAGGCTAGTCTCAAACCCGTGGACTCAGGCAATCCTCTCACCTCAGCCTCCCAAAGTGCTGGGATGACAGGCTGAGCCACTGAGCCCAGCCTGTAGTTTTCTTAAGGCATAAATTCAAGTCATGTACCATTAGGTTGGTATGCTGAGTGACTTAGCTACTAAACCAAACATCCTCATTCCAGCAAAGTTTCCTTGACCTCTATTCTTGTCTGCAATGCTTAGGATGTGTTCAATATTTTTTGTGTTGGTTATCAAGTGAGGAAGAAATAAAGAAGCCCAAGAAAGTATGGGACTCAGTGGTGTGTGTAAGTGGTGAGTTCACTATATGAGATGGGGGCCACACTCAAAAACCCCCTGGAATTTACTTAGTAAAAAATTGTGTATTTATTCTTACGCTTAAACTTCAGTCACCTTCAAAGTACTCTCAGTTTGATGCAATACACCTATCAAGACGCTTTTAGCGCTACTCAAGACAGTTTTTGAACTCATTGATTTTGATGCCTTTAGTGCTTCTGCCATTTTTTGTTTCACCTCTTCCACATGGGCAAAATGTTTTCCCTTGGAGGACTTTTCTCTTCCAGGAAAACAACAACAACAACAAAAAGTCACTCAGGGGGAGATTGGGTGAATAGGGAGGGCGGAGCGTAGGGGTCATGCCACTTTTGGTCAGTTCAACGCTCGGCGTGGTATGGCCAGGTGCATTGCCAGGGCAGGAAAACTGGTGACCAGTTTGCCACAAGTCAGGACATTTCTTCTGCATATCGTGACACAACCGTCTCAAAACTTCCAGGCAAAAAGTTGGGTGACAGTTTGATCTGGAGGAACAAATTTCGAGTGTACACAAGGAACCCACCATCCAAAAGATAATTCCATTTTTTTTTGGTGGGGGGATCCCTTCTCATCCATTTTGTAGCAGAGTTTCCTGGTAATTGGTTCATGGATATATCTAGCCTCTGTGATGAGTTGAATTTGTTGCCATGATTTATAAATTTGAGAATTTAACCTTAAATAGGGATTTTAAACTGTTTTTTCCTGAAAAGTTAGAAAATCCAGCTATGTTGGACCCACATTCCCTTGAGAAGACAATTTGCTGAATTAAGTAGTGGATAGATGATACCCCTCAACTCCCCATAGTTCCACTTTGCCTCACCTGGTCACAATCATTCGAGCATCGAACTGCATCCCTTTTGATTTTTGAAACTATTTAGGCAGCACCCCAGAAACTAAAACATTGGCTTTTCTGTTGGAAATTCTATGTTCTGAGGGTCCATTGGTTAAGATTTCCTTGGTTATAAGTTTGGGCAACTTGGGCAAAAGTGAGATTATTGACTATCATGACCAGAGAGCATAAAGACAATGGCAGGGGCTAACCTCAGGGATGACCGAAACCAGACGCTCCGACAGCTTTATTTTTTCAGACTGACTGGGATGATGGATACTCATGTTTCTCTTAATCAGACAAAAAGAATCTCTTCTAGTAACAGTGAGGAAAAAAATCCCTGGAAAATATGAATTGTGGGCAACACTTTTGGCTCCCCTACCACTGTGTGAGTTTTTCTGTCCTCTCAATGAATCCTTCTTTCTAAAAAAAAAAAAAAAAAAATGAATTGTGTGCTCACGTGGTATCTTGCACCCATCTCTGAACTAGTCCCTAGAGGGGAGGGTGGATGCTAGTACTGCCCACCTTGTGTCTGTCCTTCTCCTGGACAGGAGGTAGGGTCTACTGTTTTCAAACCATGTGACCACTAGAGGAAGGAACAGTTCCCACAAATGAAGGGGTATACAGTTACCAGAAGGAGGATGTGATAAACATCTACTCTAAAGGATACTACTCTAAAGGATAGCGATGTCGTGAAGATCTTATTGTCTTCCTTATACATTGCACAGAACTGCCAAAATGGCCACCATTCTTCCCTTCCCTACGCCCATCCTTTGCCCTGTAACTTTGTAGCTCTTCCCATCAAGAGAGACTTGCTTTGGCCAATAGACTATTACAAACAGACGGTGAAAGTGACACCTTGTTAGTGCCAAGGCTAGGCCTCAAGAGGCCTATGCCTATCTCTTCTATCACTTGGAAGCTTGCCCAGTTGCCAGGTGAACACAGCCCAGGCTAGCCTGTTGGAGGATGAGAGACCATGTGGAACAGAATCGAGGTGCTTCGCCAGAGGCCATCTTAGACCAGCCAGCCTCATGCCGAATCGGCAGCTGATTGAAGAGGCATGGGCAAACCCAGGCAAAATGAGGCCAGCTAGAAGAGGCCTAGCATGGCCCAGACCAGAAGAACCAGACACTCCTGAGCACTGATAAGACTACATTTTGGGAGTGTTTGGTATTCAGCAACAGCTGACTGACACAGCAAGCACCTATCCCACTGTTTATTAAACATAGCCTCCAAAAGTTGACTGGAAGAGGGAAGTAGATACTGACATTACTCATTCTTGTGTGATAGCTAAGACAGAGGATATAAACATTATTATGCAATAGAACAGACTTTTTAAAAGGTCATGGCTACTACTCAACAGGAACATATTCATTGCAAAATGATTTAGTGGTAAAGATAATTGATTTTGAAATATCATAAACTGTACAACATAGCAATAGGAGGGTACATGCACCCCTGAGGGGAAAGTTGCCCTGTGGGGGAGGAAGAGAAAGGGCATTCCAGGGAACGAAAGCCATTCCTAGCTGTGTGCATCTCTCTCTTAGTTACCTCATTCAGTCTTGCTAAGTTTCTGTCTTAGGTCGATAATGCAACTGAAGATCTGGTTATGCATTTTGTATTAAATAGAGTCTTTTTGCCAGGCATGGTGGCTCACACCTATAATCCCAGCACTTTGGGAGGCTGTGGCGGGCAAATTGCTTGAGCCCAAGAGTTCAAGACCAGCCTGGACAGCTTAATGAGACCTCTTCTCTAATCCCCCCCCCCAAAAAAAACCCCAAACCAACAAAAAAACCACCACAATTAGCCAGGTATGGTGGTACATACCTGTAGTCCCAGCTACTCAGGAGGCTGAGGTGGAAGAGATTGTTGAGCCCAGGAGGTCGAGGTTGCCGTGAGCTGTGATTGTTGTGATCATACCACTACACTCCAGCCTGGGTGACAAAGTGAGAACCCAACTCAGAAACAGATAAATAAATAGCATCTTTTAAAAAATGATGTTTCTCCAAACAACTGAATACTGCATGCTCTCACTCATAAGTGGGCCCTGAACACTGGTCACATGGGCACAAAGGTAGGATTGGCAGTCGCTGGACACTGCTGGGGCAGGGGGAGTAGGAAGGGGAGGAGGGAGAGGGGAGGGGAGGCACATGGCAACACACTGGGTTCCTGATTCACTGTCAGGGAGAGAGAGGGCCAGCTAGGAACCCAAACTGCACCTGAATACAACTTCCTTATGAAGTAAATCCTCACTTGTACCCCACAACTCTAAAATACAAGACAAGACAATACAATATAAATACCAGCCTCAACCACTGACCAGTTCCAGACACAAGGACTGTAATTGTCATGAGTATTTCCTCCCTGTTCTATGAAGAATACATTGTATGTATGTATGTATATATTAAACAAGTATCTTTGTTCAAAAAAATTATATTTCTCTTTGCTCATGCCTGTAGTGATTTCTTTCTATGCTTATACTTCTGCTAGGGAATAAGACAAGAAGGGAAAAGACTTGAAATGTAACCAGTTTGGTTAAGGATTAGTAGCTCTGTGGAAGGATTAGTAGGAGAAGTCCACTGATCTCTCATTTCAGATTTCGATACTGCCTCCTCCCTGCTCTCTCGTTAAAGATTATAAAGAGTTGAACATAAAAGAAAACATCGGACAACCCCCTTGGGTCCCCTCCTGCTCTGGGAGCTTTTCTGTCCTCTCAATAAATCCGACTTTCTAAGAAAGAAAGAAAGAAAGAGAGAGAGAGAGAGAAAGAAAGAAAGAGAGAACGAAAGAGAGAGAGAAAGAGAGAAAAAGAAAGAGAGAGAGAGAGAAAGAAAGAGAGAGAGAAAGAAAGAAAGAGAGAAAGCAAGCAAGCAAGCAAGCATCCTGCAGAAAAAGCTTAGGGTAACTGTTGAAACATTTTTCAGTTGTTCAACCCTATATATTTTCCAGTAGTCAAGATATGGATGTAAAAGATACACTTTTTCCTTCATAGGAAAGCACTGTCAGTGTCTTCTTAGTAATGACTACTCCATCTTTCCTGTTCCAGGGCCCCAATCTAGGATGTCTGAATCATGGCCCTGGGGATGGTTAAGTGATGGGCTGGAGGCTCTGCCTCTCCTGGCTTCTTGTTTCTGGAATGCAACTGGTGTGAGCTCAGTTCTTATTTTTGGGTTTTGTCCCTCTGGCTTCACGTGGATGATCTGGAGTTCTGAAGGCCACACTCGTCTGCCTCATTCTCTAGCCAGAGGAGAAGGTCTGCTACTGTGAGATAATAGCCCCGGCAAGGTTCACACCATGTAGCAGGTACTAGGGCACAGGTTAGGCAGAGCCCTTGCCTTTAAGAAGTTATATATCATCAGACATGAAATCATCAGGAACACAGGGCATGGCAGGTTCTGCTGCAGTGAAGCGACACAACTTGATTGTTTCTTTTATAGGGATGTTTGTAAGGATGCAAGAGAGGGCAGTGCTTTTGCAGCTGTGCTGCCGTGGAGAGGCCCTGCTTGGGCCTACATCTTTTTGGGGCCATCCTGTCCTTCCATGGCAAGGTTGCATAGATGATCTTGACAGCATATAGACAAGGTTTCGACTGGGGAAGGCTAGAATAGGCTTTGCATGGATAATGACAATGTAGAGACTTAGGTCCGGTGCTTATTCTCCCAGGACAGAATTAACGACCTCGTTCCTTAGAAACGAATGAATGAAGAGAGTAGATGACTCTCCTCAGGCGATACAAAGCACACGTGTTGAAGCCAGAACTTGAACTCAGGGAGTCTGAACCAGGTCCAGATGCCTCCTCCCACACCATCTCGCCACACTTAGGCCCTCTGTCCAGTTCATCTTCACAGGGGAAATTAATACGCCAGAGCTGGAGGTAGAGGGTAGACGGCAAGTGGACTAAACAAATAACCAAATCAAATCAAAGCAAAACAAAACAAATCTAAATTGACAAAACCCAACCTAAAAGCAGCAGTCTCCAAGTTGTCCACCAGATGGCAGTAGTTCCACATAATTTTTCCTCCCTTTTATTTCTGTTGCGCAGCCACTGAATAAATAAATGGGTAAGATTGTTTTGTTACAATTTAAAGAAATCTGACAACAGCCCCCTCATTTCTCAATATTTTACATAGAATTAAACTGAAAAAAATCAGTGAAAGCTGCCTAAGCTCTCTTTTAAAAATGTTTTCTCCTTTCCCCTACTAGAAGATAAGGCTGCCTCAAGGTGCTCACGTAAAGGCATGTTAGTATATACAGACACACACACACACACACACACACACACACACACACCTACCTCCTCCAATATCCAGCCCCCTCACATGACACATGCCCACATCAAGTCCCACACATACACCCACCCAACCACATTCAGCCCCATTCACTCCCCACACATCCACACACCACACAACCCATCCCCCTATATCCATCCCCAACCACACACCATATACATTCACTCTCCCACACACATCCACATACCACGCACACCTATTCACACACAAACACACACACCCCCATACCAAACACCACCTGTCACCCTACACACATTCCAAAACGAGGAATCCCTGAGACTATAAGGTAAGGATAGAAATGTCCATTATTGTTCTTCGCTAAGCATTTTCTTTTCTTTTCTTTTTTTAGACTTGGGGTCTGGCTCTGTTGCCCAGACCAGAATGCAGTGGCGTGATCATAGCTCACTGTAGCCTCGAACCCCTGGGCGCAAACGATTCTCCTGCATTAACCTCATGAGTAGTTGGAACTACAGGTGCACACCACCACACCTGGCTAATTATTAGAAAAAAATTTTTTTACAGATACAAGTTCTTGCTATGTTGCCAAGGTTGGTCTTGAACTCTTGGGTTTAAGTGATCCTTCCTGCCTGGTTCTCCCTAAGCAAAGTTTGTAGGTGGGAGTCACTATGCCTGTCTTTCCTTTGTAACAATATTACAGGCTATTGACTTGCAAAAAATTACGACATTCCAGAATCTCCCAATCCTTAAAAAAATTTCCTTCCCCCAGAATTTACTGGAAAAACGCAGTTCTGTTATCTTACACATAGACAAACCTATGCCAATCTTTTCTAAACAATTTTTTATTGGCATTTCTCTTATATCTACTCTTACCTCCACATTTCTGAGTTATCTATCAAAATAGCTGTCTATTCCTCATTGCAAAACTATTGGCCAACGTTTTCAACAAACTCATGATCCTTCAACTTCAAATATGTTCATTTTATAAAGCAGAATTTTTAACAAAAATTTTCTTCGTTTAAGAAACCACTATCTACTGGCTAAATTTGATATTGCAGCTCAGTTCTAGTTAATACCCGGATGTAATTCTACCATCCGGGGTGCAAAGAGTGAAATTAATGTTTAATCTGAAAATAGTTTCTAATGTAATATCATACCATGCTCCATGAACCTAGCCCATATATTACATTTTTTTTGAGTTGGAGTCTTACTCCATTGTCCCGGCTGGAGTGCGGTAGCAGGCTCACAGCCACCCCAGCATTGACCTGCTGGGCTCTGTTGATCCTTCCACCTCAGCCCTTCCAAGTAGCTGGAACCACAGGCACGCTACAACACCCAGATAAGTTTTTAAAATTTATTTTAGAGACAAGGTCTCACCAAGTTGCCCGGGTTGGTCTCGAACCCGTGGGCTCAGGCAATCCATTCGCCTAGGCCTCCCAAAGTGCTGGGATTACAGGCTTCAGCCACCGCGCCCGGCCTCATATATTACATTTTTATTTTTAGCCATCTCCCTATGGAAGCGACCCAAGCAGAACAGACATGTTGGATGACCTTTCTGTTTCAGTAAGCTGTACCAAAACATCCACTCAAGTTCTTGCATTTGTACCTTTCCTTCAGATAAATACAGCTGGTGTCCCTTTACCACCAAATCTTAATCTTATGCAAATTTTCCATATCATTGAAACGGGGGCATCCCTTCCTTCCCAACTTTTGCTTTTATGAGACTGTTGTCTTTGATATCACCATGGATGCTGATAGAGGAATAATGCACATTTTGGTGAAAACTGCTCTATGCTCAAGTTTTCAGGAATAAATTTATCTTATAATGTAGGTATTTTTTTATGATTCACAAAATAAACTCGTTTGTCAAAATGTCAGCTTTTTTTTTTTCAATCAAATTTGGCAGTTGACAGGAAAAGGTACTGAGAAGGCCAAGGTCTGGAAATCAGGCAAATATGGGCTTAGTCTATCATAATTTTGTCAGTTAAACAAACAAAAAAATAAATCTCTCTCTCCTATCTATCTATCTATCTAATCTATCTATATAAGCTTTTAGGCTTTATATAAAATTTTGTTGCTGAAGGAGAGTCCCAGATACTGTGCATGCAGATAATACCTTCATCCCATCTCCATCAATAGCTCTTCCATTTATTAAAATCCTGTGAGGTTTCATTCTGCAACTTCGGAAGGTGAAGGAAATTTATTTTGGGAGAGAAAATCTGGGAAGAAAGAGGAAGAACAAGAAAAGGGTAGATAATCTGTATTTATCTTCCTGGTTCATCGTTACACTTTTCTGGATAGAAGAATGAAGACCAGACATTATGGGATTATTTTACATAAGGGCCTCCCTACTCCAGGCAAGGGGGGGAACCTCTGAGGTTGATAAAAAATTTGAGAGACTCTGTGATTATCTTGGCATAATGGAGCTGGCTTGGTGAGCAGATGTCACAAGGTGACACAGAACTAGGGAGGAAGTCGTTCCCTTCCTTCCTGCAAGGAACCCAGCATGGATGTGACAACCTGGCTGGTGAGTGGGAACCCGTGAGGTGGCACCCCATCCTCAGCCCTGTCTGACCACCTGATTCTCCCCACGAGTGCTGGCAGTGCTGGGGCTTCCCCATCCAGGAGGCCCACGGAGCGGACAGGGACAGAGGAGAGCGGGAGGAGAGGATAGAAAGAGGGGGTTGACCACAGCTGACTGACTGGCTTGTGAGCCAGGCAGCTCAGAAATGACAGGGAAGGTACGAGAAGGCGGGGTCTGGAAACGAGGCAGAAGAGGGCTTGATCTGTAATCATATTGTTAGTTTGAAAAAACCAGATCTCTCTCCCTCTCGTGTATATTTTATTTTATTTTTTCAGTTGGGGTTTTGCTCTGTCACCAGGCTGGAGAGCAGTGGCACCATCATGGCTCACCACAGCCTTGATTTCCTGGGCTCAGGAGATCCTTCTGCCTCAGCTTCCCTTGTAGCTGGGACTACAGGTGTGTGCCACTACATCTGGCTAATTTTCAAATATTTTTTTGTAGAGATGAGGTCTCGCTGTGTTGCCCAGGCTGGTCTTGAACTTCCGGCATCAAGTGATCCTTCCACCTTGGCCTCCCAAAGTGCTAGGATTATAGGCATGGGCTACCACGCCTGACCGATATATGTGTATTTTAAAGTAGTCACAGGCTAAAGAGGTCTGGTATATTTAGGCAACATCTACTAGTGTAAGGCCGGGTGTGGTGGCTCACATCTGTAATCCCAACACTTTGGAAGGCTGAGGCAGGAGGACTGTTTGAGCCCAGGAGTTCTAGACCATTCTGGGCAACATAGCAAGGCCTTATCTCTACCAAAACAAAAAACAACAAAAAAGTTAGCTGGACATGGCCTGTAGACTCAGCTCCTCAGGAAGCTGACGTGCAAGGATCGCCTGATCCCAGGAGGTCGAGGCAGTGGTGAGCCGTGATGGTGCCATTGCCCCCCAGCCTGGGGGACAGAGTGAGAACCAGACTCAACAAAACAAATGACATCTATTAGTTTAACCAGCAGCTTTAGTGCTAAGCCACATTATCCATGTTACAAAGGGAGTAGGCATAACATGGATCATTATCACGTTTGGAGGAAGCGGAGAGAGCACAGAGCCGCTCTAGCATGTATATTCATCCTGCATCTGGGTTTGGGTGGGAAGGAGTAGGGGTATGAACACGAGGAGAGGGCCCGAGGAAGGTATTTCAAAACCCTTGCCTGTAGTTTAATTGTTGACTCCTAGAAGTTACTTGGGTGTTGATGAGGGTCAATGAGGAGCTGGCTCATTCCTTCTGAAAAGCACACATTCATTTTCACACTAGTATGTCAAATGTCTAAAGCCATCTAAGCACGGAGACAGGAAATGAAAGGTGATAAAACTGCAGTCCTGGACTCCTGCTAGGCTCTGCACATCTGTGCTGCCTCAGCGCTCGGGCCGACTTCAAGGGAAGTTGGATGCATCCAGGACCGCCCAGGGACCCGGCCTCCTCACCCCTCTTCACGTTTTGAGGTGGGCAACACCAGCTTTCGAATCAGGAAGCAATTTGAAAATCAGTCATGTTTTGATCCCTGAGGCCTGGTTTCATCTGATTAATAAGCTGTACTTTCAAGGCCCTCCCCGGCAGCTTCCCCTGGGCTGTCTCCCTCCCCATGCCCACCCTCCAAGTGTCTGCAAGCTGCCTCCTTGGTTCCCTTTGAGCACGTCCAGCCACAGGAATGGGGCAGCCCTGCCCAGAAGGACCAGCAGCCGGGTGCAGGCTGACCTTGCCAGGAGGAATTTCCCTCTCCAGCTTGAATTTCCTTTCTGCCTCTACCTTCAGGCCTTTACTGCTGGCCACGCTCCCCTTTGACCACCCAGAATAAATCTTCCCTGCATCCCTGACAGCTGCTGATTTGGTTTCTTTCTTATTTTTTTTTTAATTGAAAGTAAACCTTCAAAGCGGCCCAGCCACCCGAGAAGCTCGGCTGAGCGCGGCAGCTGGGCAGTGAACCTCAAAGGGCAGCGTGGTTCTCCGCGGGTCCCCGCCCACTCGGGCCAGAAATCACGGGGCTTTGGGGCTGCCAGGGCCACTTAGCTTTCAATTTAGCTTTTGCATCAGAAAGAGGGAATATGGGCATGGGTCAAATGACTGTAGAGTGATTTTGAAAGTAGCTGTGTAATAGGAGAGGGAAGGGGGAGAAGGGGAGATTTGATTTGCAGAGGAAGGTCTGAGTTTCCAACCAGACAGAATGCAAGTTTAACTTATTTGTAAGAGAAATCTGGGGGTGCCTTTGTGTTGCCCAGTTAGACTACTGGGGGTACTTTGCCATCCTTCCGCCTCAGCCTTCTGAGTATCTGGACTAGAGGCACAGGGCACCGTGCCTGGCTAATTTTTAAATTTTTTTTTGTAGGGAAGAGGTCTTGCTGTTTTCCAGGCTAGTCTTGAACTCCGGGGCTGAAGCAACCCTTCTGCTTTGGCCTCCCAAAGTGCTGGGGATTACAGGCATGAGCCACCACGCCAGGCCCATGTATATGCCTAGATCTCAGAGCTGGAAGAAATCAGTTTCAAAGCATTTTGTAGTGTAGAAATTACTCTTAAGAACGTACTCTTGTACTCTAACTTAAAGAAAAATGGTTTAAGCATGATTGCCAAAGGACTTTATGAGAGGAAAATAATTTCAAGTGACTTACATAGACTTGGATACAATAATCATCACATCAACCCAGACTAGTTTCATGGAAGAAAACCAACAGTCAAGTCCCATTTACCAGCTGAATGACCACAGCCAAACCACAGCCTTGAAATACTTGTGGAAGAGTAAAGATGGACACAGATTGGTTCCTACCCTTCTCTTTGAGCAATTGGGTCCATGTCTCCTTCCCTTGGAGATTGGTAGACTCTGAGACTGCTTTAGTATTTGGCGGAAGTGGTCATGTGCCAGTTTCAAGACCCAAGCCTTAGGAGACTGGGGGGAGCTCAAACTTCCTATCTTTTGAAATACCCACTTTTTCTTTTCTACTGTAATTTTAAAAATTTTTATTTATTTTTAAAGATGTGGGGTACAATTCAGGGTTATGTATACAAATGGTCGTTGTACAGGTAAAGTTTGGGCCTGACTGTGGTCCCCACTTTGCCTGGTTTGAGATCAGGTACGCTTACTGATGAAGTGTGCCCCACTCCCCAGGCAGTGTCCTGCTACTACCAATACTTTTCTTACAGTATTATGACTGTTCAGGGTCCGCTTATGAGTGAGAACATGTGGTACTCGGTTCTTTGTTTCTGCGATAGATCATTGAGTATTACAGACTCTAAATCCATCCAAGTTGCTGCAAAGTCCATATGTTTGTCCTTCTTCGTGGCTGCATAATATTCCATCCTGTACCACATTTTTAAAACCCAGTCTACTTTTGATGAACAGCACAGTTGGTTCCATGTTTTTGCTATTGTGAATAGCGGTACAATAAACATGCACGTGCAGATTTCTTTTTTGCGGAATGATTTGAGTTCCTTCCAGGTATATTCCCAGAAGGAGAATTGCTGGGTTGTATGGAAGGTCAGTTTTTAAGTCTTTTAGGAGTCACCACACTGCTTTCCACAGAGATTGTACTAGTTTACACTCCCACCAACAGTGCAGAAGTGTTCCTTTTCCCCCACATCCTCTCTAGCATCTGTTGTTTTTTGAGTTATTAATGATGGTTGTCCTGACTAGAATTAGGTGGTATCTCAGTGTGGCTTTAATTTTCATTTCTTTATTGATTAGTAAGACTGAGCATTTTTTCATGTAGCTGTTGGCTGCTTGTATGTCTTCTTTTGAGAAGTATCTATTCATATCTGTTGCCCACTTTTTAATAGTGCTGTTTATTTTTTTCTTTTCAGTGTGTTTGAATTCCTTGTAGATTCTAGATGTTAGGCCATTGGCAGATATACAGTTGGCAGATATTTTTTCCCAGTCTGTGGGCTGTCGCCCAGTTCTCTTGATGGTTTCTTTTGCTTTGCAGAAGCTTTTCAGTTTGATGAGATCCCACTTGTCTATCTTATGTGTTATGGTATGGACATTTGAGGTTTTAATCAGGAATTGGCTGCCAGTTCTGATTTCCATAAGGGTGTCTCTTGCATTTTCTAAAGTCCTTACAGTTTGAGGTTTTACTTTTAGGCCTTTTATCCATTTAGAGTTTGTGTGTGTGTGTGTAATGTGATAGATAGGGCTTTTTTTGTTTTGTTTTGCTTGTTTTGTTTTTTTTGAGTTGGAGTCTCACTCTGTCGCCCAGACTGGAGTGCAGTGGCCGCTCCCGGCCACCGCAGCCTCTGCTGG
>NW_007057622.1:176650-185109 GCF_000164805.1 Carlito syrichta | reverse complement strand
GGCGATCATTCCACCTCAGCATTCCGAGTAGCTGGAACTACAGGCGCGCGCTACCACACCTGGCTAATTTTTTGATTCATTGTAGAGATGAGGTCTCGCCAAGTTGCCCAGGAGGGTCTTGAACCTGCGGGCTCAGGCAATTCACTCACCTCAGCTTCCCAAGGCACGGGATTACAGGCTGAGCCACTGAGCCCGGCTGGGGTTTTGTTTTAATCTTCTGCATGTGGTCAGCCAGTTTTCCCAGCACCATTTACTGAATGTTCTCCTCTCCCCAGTGGATGTTAGTGGAGGATTTGTCGAAGATGAGTTGGTTGAGAAATTGATGCTTTGCTTCCAGAATCTCTATCCTGTACCATTGTTCTTGTACCAATACCAGGCTGTTTTGATTATTGTAGCCTTATAATGAAGTTCAAAGTCTGGAAGTGTGACACTTCCCGCTTTGTTTCTTTTGCTGAGGATTATTTTGGCTATTTGTGGTCCTTTATGTTTCCATATGAATTTCTGTATTGTTGTCTCCAGGTCTGAGAAGATTGATATTGGTATTGCGTTGAATCTGTAGATTGCCTTGGGTAGGATGGACAGCTTAACAATGTTGATTCTTACTATCCATGAGCATGGAATATTTTTCCATTTGTTTGTGTCATCTTTGACTTTCAGCAGTGTTTTGTAGTTTTTGTTGTAAAGGTCTTTCACTTCTCTGGTTAGGAAGATGCCAAGGTATTTCATTTTTTTTTGTTGCTATTGTGAACGGGATTGTGCTTTTTATTTGGTTCTCTGCCTGCTTGTTGTTGGTGTATAAGAATGTGACTGTCCTTTGCACATTGATTTTGTGCCCTGAGACTTTGCTAAAGTCCTTTATCAGTGCAAGACTTCCAACACCATGTTAAACAGGAGGGTGAAAGTAGGCAGTCTTGTCTTGTTCCAGTTTTCGGGGGAAATGCTTTTAATTTCTGTCTGTTTTGCAATATATTGGCTGTGGTTTATTGTAGATGACTTACGCTTTTGAAGTATGTTCTCTCTCTGCCTAATGTTCAAGGGTTTTTATCAAGAAGGGATGCTGGATTGTATCAAAAGCTTTTACTGCATCTAATGATATAATCATGTGATTCATATTTTTACATCTGTTGATGTATTTAATTACATTTATGGTCCTGAGGATGATGAACCAGCCCTGCATCCCAGGGATGATGCCTACTTGGTCATGGTGGATGATTTTTGAGATGTGCTGTTGGATCCGATTTGCTAGAATCTTGTTGAGTATTTTTTCATCTATGTTCATCAGGGATATTGGCCTGTAGCTCTCTTTCATTGTTGAATCTTCATCTGGTTTGGGTATCAATGTGATGCTAGCTTCATATAATGATTTGGGGAGAGTTCTGTCTTTCTCGATTACCTGGAAGACTTTCAATAGATTTGGTATCGGCTCCTCTTTGTATGTTTTGTAGAATCTGCTGGAAGTTGTCTGGTCCAGGACTATTTTTGTAGGTAGTTTTCTTATGACAGAGTAGATTTCCTGGGTTGTTATTGGTCTATTTAATCTCTGTTTCTTCTTGTGAAATACCCACTTTTGAAACCTAGCTCCTTTGGTATAGGAAGCCCAAGCAGTCTATGGAGGGGTCCATGCAGAGAAGAACTGGGCCCTTTGGTGGACATCCCTGACTGAGGTCCCAGCTGACCACCAGCACCAACCTGCCAGTATGTGAGGAAATCATGCTTGGCGTTGGATCCTCTGGTTCTTGTTGAACCACCCCATATGATACTGTGTAGGGCAGAGATGGCTGCTATCTTATCTGAGTCCTGTGCATATGCCGCCTGGGAAGTAAAAGAAATGAAGATTCTTTTTAAGCTCTAGATCCTGGAGTTATTTATTATGAAGCAAAGATAACTGTGACAATTCCCAATTGTAATATGGTGATAAACCTTCTTATCTTATATATACAGGGAGAGCCAAATAGGATAGGGAATATAAAAGTGCATTGCAAACTATAAAGCAATTCTTTGCCAAGGTAAGGTGATAGTTTCTGAAGTAACCAAAAGAATGGAAGGATTCTATAAATATTGCTGGCCTGAAGTTGGCATATTGCTCTCATTTCTGTTGACCCCACCTCCTGAGGTTAGAAACATTACCAGTACTTTTTAATTTTTTCCAGTTGAAATCTTACTCTGTCACCCAGGCTGGAGTGTATTGGCATGCTCACAGCTACTACAGCCTCAACCTGCTGGACTCAGGCAATCCTTCTCCGTCTTCCAAGTGTCTGAAATTATAGGCACATGCCATCAAGCCTGGCTAATTTTTTAATATATGGTAGAGACAAGGTCTTGTCAAGTTTTCTGGGCAGATCTTGAACCCTTCAGCTCAGGCAATCCTCTTGCCTCTGCCTCCCAAAGTGCTGGGATTACAGGAGTGAGCCACTGCACCCAGCCTCTAGTTCCTTTTTTCACTGTGGGAAAAATACATAACACAAAATTTACCTCCTTAACCATTTTTAAGCCTACAATTCAGTGGCGTTCGGCCGCGTTGTCACGTTGTTGCGTAACAATCGCCACCATCTATCTCCATAACTCCTTTAGTTTTTGAAAACAGGAAATATGTCTTCCTAACAGGTATAATAGGCCATTCTAAACTTAAGTGAAGTTAAGTCATCTCAGCATTGTATATGATGATAATTTCAAGAGTGAGCCCACATACTGTAAAGACAGGTTCCTGAGAGACACTAAAGATGGCAGCCCACCAGTCTGCAATGGAGCCGGAGAACGCTATCCTTCTTCTCAGAGCTGGTCCCATTCTCTGAGAGCTTCAATTACTCATTAGTCAGCATGGGGATGGGGGAATGTTTGTAGAGAAATGAGCACTTATTAAAAAGGGCCAAGAGAGCAAGTTTTCAAATCTAGAATACTCCAACAAAACCATTTTATATATAAGCAGACCCTCTGGAGTTAGCTCACATACCTGCACCTGGACCCCACCTGGACATAATTAGCTTCCCTGAGCTCAGAGCAGGGCAAACACTGAAGAAAATGATGTCAGAAAACTGAGCAATCTGTCATGATCTGTGTTGCACAATTAAAGCAGCGTGCTTTCTGTAAGAATTATGCAACACAGATGACGCGGCATTTAGATAACCAGAGCTGGAAAGCCATCTGGTTATGTTCTACTTTACAACGATGATGCCTGTTTCTTGAATTGTGTTGTATGCTTCGGGATAGAAATCAAGGAAAGAAAAGATAAAACGCTTTTAGCTGATCTGTAAGAAGATCTTTTATCTACTTGAAAATTAAAACGTTCTGTGGACACAGCTTTTAATTCCAAGCAAACAGAATCCTCAGTGCTTGAGAATCAAAATATAAGGTAGGCTGGTTGTGGTGGCTCACAACTATAATGACAGCACTTTAGAAGGCCAGGGCAGGAAGATGGCTTGAGCCACAGCCCTTTGGAAGGCTAAACCAGGAGGTTTGCCTAGGCTGTTCGAGATCAGCCTAGGCAATATAGTGAGAACTTCTCTGAAAAAAATTTAAAAATCAACCGATGTGGTGGCGCATGTCTGTATTCCCACTACTCAGGAGGCTGAGGCAGAGGGATCGTCTGAGCTCAGAAAGAAAGAAAGAAAGAAAAAAAATATATGCACACACACATATGTACATATGTGTACATATATGTATGTGTGTGTGTGTGTCTATATATGTGGGGGGACCCCAAAATTCCAAATATGTATATTAAAAAATTGTCTATTTATTCTTACATGATTAAACATCAGTCACCTTCAAATTACTCTTCGTTTGATGCAATACACCTATTGAGACACTTTTTCTACGGCTCAAAACAGTTTTGGATTCATCAATTTTGACAACTTATAGTGCTTCTGCCATTTCTAGTTTCACCTCTTCCACATGGGCAAAACATTTCTCTTTGAGGACTTTTTTCATGTGGAGAAACAAAAAACAGTAACTAGGGGCAAGATCGAGGGAATAGAAAGAGTGGGATATGGGGGTCATGCTGCTTTTGGTCAAAAACTGCGGATCATTCAACGTGGTCAGGTGCACTTATAAATCACCCATCACAAAATGGGCAAACATGTTGAAAGAATCTCCAAAACAAAATTCCCTGAAACAAGCACAGCCTTTCACAATACTGCTAGCTGCTACACAGATGTCGATGAGCTCCTAGTACACTTACCTAGTGAGGAAAGCCTGTACTACAAGAAGCCAACTTTTTAACATTAAATATAATTCCATTTATTTGGGGGATCCCCTTCATATACATATAAAATATATATATATAGTAACCAAAAATGCACAGACCCATAAGTCACAGCTGCACAGTGGTTAGTGTACCATGAGACAAATGGGAAATGTCTATTCCACAGATCAATGTGAGCCATCCCTGTCTCTCTCCTCCTGGTCCCTAAATCCCAGGATAGCACCCCATTTCCTCTGCAGTGCATCCGTCTTATCAGACTGCACACCATCATCCTCTTGCTATGAGCATACACCAGGAAACTAGGCCAGTGTTTCCCTCACTAGAGGACTTTAATGTTTATTAAGTCAGTGTTTTTTGACCAGCCATGGGGTGCCTAGCAGTCCTAGTTTGTTGGGGGTCATACAGAAATAACTAAAAATAATTTATGAGTGAATTAAGAAAGATAGCTTTCCATTCAGCGATAAGGGTAGAATAATTCTTAGAGTCCACTAACACGAGACAGCGTGGATCAGGGGTGTCAGAGGTTGAGTTGCCATCACTGTGAAGCTCTCTTCCCCTTCCAGGCAGGGCACCTCAGCCTCACCCACCACAGCACGAGATGAGGAGAAGAGGTCATAAACTGGGTACAAGGCCAGATGATGAGCCAAGGCTTCAAGTACGTGGGGTTTACTGAGAGAGCTCTCTGGGAATACTGAAGAGAGTGAGGGACGTGCAGAGGAATGGGAAGAAGTTGAGTCAAGTGAGGTCTCAGGTCAGGTTCAGCCTTGGCCTGCTGAGGGTGGAGGACCAGGGAGAGATTCTCTGGAACCTAGATCTGACTGAAAAATGGTCCCATTAGGGAAAAGGAATCAGGCTTTTGTACTCCAGTTAACCACTATCAAAAGGGGATGGGGCACTCCCAGAAGGTTGTGTCACTTTCCAGGGTCTTAGGCCAAGAAGCTCTGTCAGTCAGGGTGTGATTCAGAGAAAGTGGCAGGTGAGAGCCCTTAGAAAAGAGATCTGGGTGGACCAAGCAAGTCCACCAAAACCTTGCTGCAAGTAAGTGTGGAAACTCAATGTGAGCTGTTCTGACTTCACTGTTCCTTCCCTGAGCCCACCGCCTTCCCAAGTCTCATTGTCTGGCTGTCATAACCAGATCTTGTCTCTCCCAGTACCTGTCCCAGTCAGTTCGTGTTACTCAACAACTTAGTGGGGAGATAATCAAGTGTTAAGTAAAGGGACAAAATTTTGTGGGAATTTTAAAGAAAGAGACATTAATTCTGACTTGGGATAGGAAAAGGGAAAGGAATCAGGAATGGCTTCACAGAAGAGTTGCTTTTGAAAGTTGAGCAGATTGGCTGGGTGGTAGCTCACACTTGCAATCATAGCACTTTGGGAGATTGAGGGGCGGGGAGGATTGCTTGAGGTCAGAAGTTTGAGACTAGCCTGGGCAAAAAAAAATAAAAAAAGTTAAGTTGAAAGCTGAGCAAGTGAAGAATGGGCAGAAGGGAGTTTCAGCCTGGGAAAAGGCAGGAGAGGGTTCAGCATATCTGGGAAGAGATAAGTAAACCTCGAAGCTTTGTTTTAGATATTTGGAGGGGTACTCTGGGAGATGGGCCTGCAGACATTGGGCCTGCTTATGTCAGATCCTGGAAACATACTAAGGGGTTACGAGCTCATTCTTTTTAAAAAGGTGACTTTATTTTATTCTTAAACTCTTCTGTATTTTCCAATTCCCTGCAAATAGGAAAAAGGAAATGTATGTTTACATTGTAATAGGGTAAAGGTGTATAGATGGCTGATTCTCCAAGTGTGTTCATAGATTCTGGTTCAGAAAGTAAAGAGGGTTCTTTCAGCAATAGAAGGGAGGCCCAAACAAAAGTTTACTCAATGGAAACAAAAGCTTACTCAATGGAAGCCATGCAGAGCTTCAGGAAGATGAATTATGTGATTGAAAAACTTTTCTGGATAGCATGTGGCAGCTGTTTGAAGAAAGACCTGGAGAGACAGGGGATGGGAATCTGAAGACCAGTCATCAAGAGATAACAAAGGTGAGGCCTTGGTGACAGATATTGAGGTGGAATGGACAGGATATGGTGACTGGATTTAGGCCTGACATTTTCTTGAATCCATGATCATTAGAGTGTCGGCACCAGTAGCTTACGTGAAGAAATTGGTGACAGATTTTGGAGATGGAATGGTGATTTCGGTTTTAAATATGTTGGGATTGAGATAGGGGCTGAAACTTCAAAGTGGAGATGTCTAAAAGAAGATGAAAGTGACTCCGCTCTGAAATTCTGAGATGTGAGGGCTGAGAATATAGACTGCAGACTCATCATCAAGTCATCAATTTGGTATGAGGAAGGTACAGGAACAGATGGATTAACTAGGGAGTGGACACAGAGTGAGGAAGAACCTGGCCTACAGCCTGAATCCTATAGAATCTTTACATTTAAGGACCAAATTGAAGAAGATAAGCCACTGACAGAAACTGAGATGGAATAGTGTTCTGGAAGTGAACTGAGGAGGAAGATTGAGGGAGAGGTCAGTTAAAATCTTCTAAGGAGCTGGGCTCGGTGGCTCAACCTATAATCTCGCGCCTTTGGGAGGCTGAGGTGAGTGGATTGCCTGAGCCCGCGGGTTCAAGACCTGCCCGGGCAACTTGGCGAGACCTCATCTCTACAATAATAAAAAATTAGCCGGGCATGGTAGCACGCACCTGTAGTTCCAGCTACTTGGAAGGCTGAGGCTACAGGTTGAGGCTGCAGTGGCCAGGAGCGGCCACTGCACTCCAGTCTGGGCGACAGAGTGAGACTCCAACTCAAAAAAAAAAAAATCTTCTAAGGAGGTGGAGTATGGCTAGGGTTGTCAGGTAAATTATAAAAAGCCCAGTTAAATTTGAATTTCAGATAAACAATGACAATTTTTTTTTTAGAATAAGTATGTCCCATGCAATATTCGGGACATGTTTATATTAAGGACATCCTAATGTTGCATGAAACCCTTATAAATAAAATATTTACAAATAAACTAAAATAATGAATAAAAAATGTGTATCTTAAATTCAAATTTAACCAAGTATCCTGTATTTTTGTCTGTTAAGTCTGACAACCCTAAGTCAATTCAATTCAGTTCAATGACTTGAATTGAGGGTTCCATTAGTGATCTAAAATGTCCCAATGAACTCAGTTCTCTCTCTCTTTTTTTTTTTTTTTTGAGTTAGAATCTCATTCTGTCATGCAGTCCAGAGTGCAGTGGCATGCTCATGGTCACCACAGCCTTGATCTGCTGGGCTCAGGCTATCCTTTCATTTAGTCTCAGCCTTCCAAGTAACTAGAACCACAGGCATGCACCACCACACCCGGCTAATTTTTGATTTATTGTAGAAATGAGGTCTTGCCAAGTTGCCCAGGCTGGTCTCAAACCCCTGGGCTCAGGCAATCCTCTCACCTCTGCCTCCCAAAGTGCTGGGATTATAGACATGAGCCATCGTCCCCAATCAGAGCACAGTTCTCTGTACAATGAACAAGTTGGCAAGAGGCTTACAAAAGAGACCTATTACTAATAAGGTATCAGGTGCTCTCACCCACATATCAGTCTACATTTCCCATCTCCATTTTGTTGCATCTGTGTCTCCACCTCCATCATTGCCTTTCTGAGTTGACTGCTTCATTGGTCATCCTTCTTGGTTTCTAGGCTTCATTCAGCCCTGGGTGGTCCCCTTTAGCTTCATGCTCACTGTTTCAGGGGGTCACTCCGTGGAAACACCTGACTGTATGAGTTTAGGGAGTCTGTATGAAATGAGCAACTGGGAAGTGTTCTTTGTCAAGAACTTGTGTGATGAAGAACTGGGATAGTAACTTCAGGAAAAGAAGCTGGGTGAGAAAACAAGGTTGTTTGTGACCTCAGAAGGAAGAAATAAGAGAGAAAAGAGGACAAAACTGATGGGGGCCTAGCATACCTGAGAGGGATGAAGGCAAGCAGTGAGGGGACATGAGTCTTGAAGAAGAGAGGTAGTGCTTCCTGACAACAGGAGAGGAGACTGGGAGAGTAAGTGAAGATAAAGACACATTTTGATGGGGAAGAGAGAGATTTGAGGAGCCACATTTTGTTTTCCTTTTCTCAGTGAAGAGGGAATTGGCTTTATTGGCTATGATATTGGGTTGGTATGGAGGTTGGCAGTTTGAAAAAGTGCACATAGTTTTGATTCTTTTTTTTTTTTTTTGAGTTGGAGTCTCACTCTGTTGCCCAGACTGGAGTGCAGTGGCCGCTCCCACTGCTG
>NW_007057622.1:174953-176452 GCF_000164805.1 Carlito syrichta | reverse complement strand
CAATTCACTCACCTCAGCCTCCCAAAGTGCGGGATTACAGGCTGAGCTACCGAGCCCGGCAGTTTTGATTCTTAATAGCTCTATTTCAGAGGTTGAATAATTCCCACTGATATTTGTCTTCAACTTTGGGAAACTTCCTTGCACATGGGATATAGAATATATTAACTGTTATGTACCCATACTTTATTGCTACCTATGGGTGACACACCAATTCACTCACTGTTGTTCCTTAACAGGAACCAATGAGCATATTTACAAGAGGGAAGGATCTAGTGACCTTAGGGTCCCCAGTGCCCTATCCAAATGTCACAGGACATAAGATGAGATTGCTGGAAAACATCTGGAATTAAAGCTGATCTTTTTAAGTTCCTTGAAGGGTGTCAGTATATTTTCAAATCCCAAATAATGAATCTCTTCCTTCTTTTCTACTGCTTCGTGTGAAAATTACTACTCCAGACTCGAAGGATCAAATGGTACTAGGCACACCTACTAGGACAGCTATAAAAACAAAACAAAACAGGAAAGAACTCATTTTAGTATGGAAATGAAGAAATTAGAACCTGTGCACTGCTGGGGGTTGGGAGAGGGGATGAAAAATGATACAAAAACTGCAAAACAGTTTGGCAGTTTCTCAAAAAGTCAAACATGGAATTACCTTATGACCAGTGATTCTACTTCTAGGAATATACCCAAGAGAATTGCAGAGACTTGAACAGATACTTGTATGCCAGTGTTCATTGTGGCATTATTCACAATAGCCAAAATGTGGAAAGAACCCCAATGTCCATCAACAGATGAATGTATACCCCAAATGTGGTCTAGACATACAACATTATGGCATTATTCGCAACAGCCAAAAATGTGGAAATAACTCAAATGTCCATCAACAGATGAATGCATACACAAAGTGTGGTATAGACATACAATGGAATATCATATAGCATTAAAAAATATGAAATTTTGATATATGCTACAGCATGGATGAAGCTTGAAAACATTATGCTAAGTGAAATAAACCATTCACAAAGGTACAAATATTGTATGATTTCACTTATATGAAGTAAACTAAAATAGGCAAATTAATAGACACAAAAAGTAGATTGGAGGTTACTAGGAGCCAAGGGAAGGGAAACGGGGTGTTTTTGCTTAACGGTTCAGTTACTTTTTGATGATGAACAATCCCGGAAATGTTGATGGTTGCATAACATTGTGAATGTATTCAACACCACTAAATTGTACACTTAAGAATGGTTAAAATGGCTAATTTTATGTTACATATGTTTTACTATAACTTAAGAAAATACTACTATAATGTACCAACACCATTGAATTGTATACTTTAAACAGATGAATTGCATGGTATGTGAATTATATCTCATTAAAGTGGTTGCTTATACCTTAGGGACACTTTTCCTCAGCTCTGTATTCAGGCCATGGGGACCATGAAAAACCCAAACTGGAAAAATAATCAAGTGGGAGTTGTTGGGGGGGGGGGGGGG
>NW_007057622.1:118586-174933 GCF_000164805.1 Carlito syrichta | reverse complement strand
GGGGAGGGAGATAAACACAGCTGAAGAGATACAGATAATTAACTCAGAAGCTCGCCTTGCTTAAGAGGCTGAGGGCCACAGGCTATGGCAGAGCGAGATTGAGTGGTTCAGAGTTGTATGAGCCCCAGGAGTTGTGGGTAGGGTTATTCTACTGAAAGACAAATTTTACTAGCCTAAAGCTCTTTAGAGAGAAATCACCATGTGTAACAAATTAAGTAGGGTTTGATTTGAGGTGTAAAGATGGCCACATTTTGGGTATCAACCTGACCTTCCACTGGCCTAAACAGCAATGTGAACCTGAATGGAATCTGATGAGTCATTCTGTCTTGCTTTTCTGAGTGAGGCTGTCTCCGGAATAGTGGGTGATCAATTTTTTGTTTTTTTGGTTTTTTTTTGAATTGTCCATTTGGAATTACAGGAGTGGCCATCCAGAGTGTCGACAATGTCACCGGAGAAGACAAAACCATTCATCCATTTAGCAGCAGCACAAAGCAGCCTCCACCAAGAAAACAACAGTGCCTCCCCCAAACAGATCAAACAGCTGCTCATCAATCTGGTGCAAGCTGCAGGTTGCCTGACTAAATTACTGTCGAATAGGCAGACGAGCATGATTTGTCAGTCAGCATTGAGTTTAAATGAGCAGAGATGCACATAAAGCCAGCAATGCAATTGTAATTAAGAATTATAGGCATCACATTGCAACTGGCACTTTCTTAAGGTAGCAGTGACCCAGCTCTAAGGAGCATATGAGGAATCCAGAGCAGAATGAATCTCAGGGAATAGTCTCCTGTCTATGTTTTAAGCAGTCCTTCATGTTTGAAAGCCAGGTGCAAATGATGGAGAATCCACAAGGACTCGGGCTCTATTTTTTCCTGTTTACTTGAGAAAAATTTTATATCACACATATTAAAGAGTGAATAATAATAATAATAGTAATCATAATAAAATAATGCTTATGAACTCATCACCCAGAGTAAGAAATAGAACATTTGGATTTTTTTTTTTTTTTGAGTTGGAGTCTCACTTCGTCACCCAGACTGGAGTGCTCCCGGCCACCGCAGCTCCCGCCCGCTGGGCTCCGGTGATCCTTGCGCCTCAGCCCTCCGAGTAGCCGGAATTACAGGCGCGCGCTACCACGCCCGGCTGATTTTTTTTATTTATTGTAGAGATGAGGTCTCGCCAAGTTGCCCAGGCGGGTCTCGAACCCGCGGACTCAGGCAGTCCACTCACCTCAGGATTTGTTTTAACGGTGGTTGAGATAACATGAAAACTGACACACCTCTGGCTGCCAACGTGACTGGGACTTCATAAGTGTTGAACACTGACCACGAGTTGGTTTTGGGTATATAAAGATGAACAAGACATAGACTTGACTTAGTGTTTACAGCCTGGAAGGGAAAACATGATTACAACACAAATAACCGTGTATCCTGTAAATTCACGGGAAGATTAGAGGTATCATAAGAGAGGCATGCAGCATTGTAGAGGTCTGGAAGAGGCTGGGTCAGGTTGGAGGGTGGAGAGTGGTGAGGGGAGGAGGAGTTCAGAGAAACCTCCATGAAGAAGGTTTCCCTGAGCTGCTATCAAAGATATACAGGAAATTTCTAAGCTGAGAGAGGGCTGGAAGGAGGGCATTTTGAGTGGAAGGATTTAGCACAAGGCAATGAAGTCTCAGGCTTGTAAAGGAAACAAAACATTAATTTATCTGGAATAAGAGAGTAGTGGAATATGAGATTCAACAATCATCCTGAGCTCATTTCTTGTATGATTCCCATGTCACTGGGAAACATTCCATCCTCGAAGGGCTAACTTTTCTCTTTACCTAGTTACCTAAAGACTCGGGACTAGCCACACCCAGCATCCATACTATTTAGGAGGATGTGGGAGGGAAAATGATTGGTTTGGCCATTGTTCATCCATTCTGTCTTCCTGAAAACACCCCACATTTATTTGGGCAAACATCTCTTTCCCAATATCAGCTTATGTAATATGGTATGGAATTGGCTACGTTATTTAGCTCCTGGTTACAGTTGACTGATTCAGATAAAGGCAAGTGACTTAGGCCCAATGAGAGCAAGGCCCAGGGCTTTGGGGAGATTGTTAAGGAAGCAGAACATCTTTTTTTTCCAGCTGATTGTAAGGCTAAGAGAATATAATGACTGCAGTCATATTGTGATCATGTGGAGAGAGCCTGGCTCAGAATGAGGTCAACATATTGAAGCAGGGGCCAATATTCAAAGTATTTAATAAATGTATGCCATAGGTACTAATCAATCAGAATGGACACAAGCTGGTATGCTGTACTGGGACTGTGCCTGGAGGAACTTATATCTTTTGAAAAAAAGGTTTATTTATGATGTGTCATCTTACCAAATACTATCATGCAATGATCTACCTATGATTGCTATCTTTATATAACCTTGCCATATCACTCTTAAAAATATTTATAATAATTTCTTAACATCATCTGAAACTCAGATCATATTCAGTTTTCCCCAGTTGTTAAAACTTTTTTTAAAAAATTGTTTGTTTGAATCAAGATCTAAGCAAAGTTATGGTAATTTGTTGCTAATAGAAAGAAATCTTTATTCTGGAAACAGTTAGAAACAACTGATACATAAAGTAATAGGTTCAAATATTTGTTCCTCCATTAGCTGTGATCCCAGACAATCCACTTAACCTCTTCACTTTCCTCAGGAATGCTTAACACAGAAAGTTGAAAAGATTTTGTGAAATGGTGTGTGTATAGACCAAAATCATCAGTTTGTGTGAGTAAATGAGGATATTTTGCATGGTGGTTAATTTTTGTGTAAACTTGACTAGGCCATAGGGTGCCCAGATATTTGATTAAACATTCTGGGTGTGTCTTCAAGGGTGTTTTTGGATGAGATTGACATTTAAATTAACAGGCTGAGTAAAGCAGTTTACCTTCCCTGATGTGAATGGGTCTCATCCAATCAACTGAAGGCCTGAACAGAACCAAAAGGCTGATGCTCCTTCAAATAAGAGATAATTCTTCCTGCCTGATGACTTTGAACTGGGAATCAGCTTTTTCCTGCCTATAAACCCAGTTGAAAACATTGACTTTTCCTGGATCATCAGCTTGTGAACCTTTGGACTAGAACTACACCACTGGGTCTCTTGGGTCTCCAGCTTATCAGCTCACCCTGAAGATCACCTTTTCAGTCTCCATAGTTGCATGCACCAATTCCTTAAAATAAATCTCTTTGTTGGCTATATCTCTCCTTTTGATTAGGTTTCTCTGGAGAACACTGACTAAAACACTTTGAAAGAAATGTCCACATTTTTGTGGCCAATTGCTCCCACATTTATGACTCCAGGACATCATCCTTTCCTTCCTTCCTCACTTTTCCTCCATTATCTCTGAGTTTCCTAAGGGAGATATTGCCACGTGTGCTTGTGGAGTCTTCATTCAGCTCTCAACTCATTGAGTCTGCTTTCTGGCAAGCCAAGACCTTACTGCAAGAGTTGCTGCCTGATCCTGCTAACCGGGAGGCACAAAGTTGTAATGTTCCTGAATATTTACCACCTAAGTCTTATATCTCACAAAGTTTCTTGAGAAGCAGCATCTTTAGCTTCTGAGAAGCAGCATCTTTAGCCTCTTACTGTCAGGCTCAGATCTGGTCCCGCAGGCTGGGCTCAGAGCCAACTCTCTATGGCCGTGCTGATTTCTCCTTCTCTCCATCTCGGCTTTGCAGCTGGCTCCATTCCTCCAGAAAGAAAAGATCATTGAGGGCTATCTGGGAATCACCTAGACACTTAATTCCCATTTTATCTCAACTGTGACAATTGTGACACTGGCTCAAGGTCCATGTAGAGTTGGAGCTTGATATATATTAGTTCTCTTTTCCTTAGGTTAAGAAGTAAGGTGAATTGCAACTTAAGAAGAGCCACTGTTGACCAGGCACGGTGACTCAAGCCTGTAATCCCAGGACTTTGAGAGGCCAAGGCAAGAGGATTGCCTGAGCCCAGGGGTTTGAGACCAGTCAGGGCAACTTGGCAAGGCCTCGTCTCCATAATATATCAAAAAATTAGTCAGGGGTGGTAGTGTGTGCCTGTAGTTCTGGCTACGTGGAAGGTTGAGGTGGAAGAATCGCCTGAGCCCAGCGGTTGATGCTGGGATAGTCATGAGCATGTCATTGTACTCCAGCCTGGGCAACAGAGTGAGACTCTGACTCCAAAAAAAAAAAAAAAAAAAGAAGAGCCAGTGTTAAGACAAGAATATAGAATATCTTGCTCCTCCTAGATGCTCAAGAATTAGATCTAGTTACACAGTCTGGGAAATATTTTATTTTCTGAATCTTCTCAGCATATTTTAGAATAGAACCTTCTAACTCTATGAACATCATGCAACTGTTTTATGAAATTCTATTTTCAAAGCGATGTTAATGATATTAAAGTATAAGATGTTAGATCTGATGATATGAAACTGTATTTATGGGTATAAAATGGTCATGTCTTGTCAATCTCATGTAACTCAATCTAAGAATCAGATTCTTAGATTCTGTAAGTGGGTCAGTTTAATTCTGTCCCTTCTGTAAGGGAAACGAATAGGGTGGATTAGAAGCAAAACTAGATGTGGGATGCTGATTTGGGTATTTAAGTCTTCCTCTCCCCTATTCCATACCTCTCCCGGGTCCTATTTCCCTTACATCATCACACAGCTTTATGCAGACCCTGATGTGGTCATCTAATCCAAGCCTGCTCCACCCACAGAGGCCTCAGTTCTAACGTCCCCTTTCACTTCTCCTTAATAGGTCAATCGCTGGTCTTAGGAAGATAGTGATCTGATGAAACTCTAATTGCACTTAGGATGTGAATGACTTTGAGGTATTATTTGAACATAGACTATTCCCTCCCCCCCACCCCTCTAAGGGAGCGGCCTCTGGCCAAGGCTGGTCTCTGAAGGATATGCCTGTTCTCAGTAATGAGTCATGGAATACAGGTGACCATGCAAAGCTCAAAACAAGATAGTTCTCTGACTTCCTCACACAATTGTAAACAAGGGATAGGAATTTGACTGATTAACTTGATTGCTTTGATTACAAAACTGCTTGCTATATGCCCAGAGGAGTGAATTCTTCATGGACTTGCTGCTGTGGTACCTTTGGTAAGTTCTACTAAACCAGTGTCTTTCCCTACTGGACCTCTGGGTGGCTTCTTTGGAATGGGTAAACATTATGAACAAGCCCGCTCAGATTTGGGGATACCATGTTACAATGTTTGATCGCTTTGCTTCATGTTTTGTGGTATCACTAGTGCTACTCACAAATAATTGGATTCTCCTCTCCTCTTGGGCATAATGTTGGTCATCTCTCCATTTTGTTCTCCTTTTTTCTCTTCTTTTGAAGCTAGATGTAATCACATGTCTTGCTTTATTTATTTATTTATTTTTGAGTTGGAGTCTCACTCCATTGCCCAGGCTAGGGTGCAGTCGACCTGCTGGGCTCAAGGAATCCTTCCACCTCAGTCTTCCAAGTAGCAGAAACTACAGGCATGCGCTACCAGGCCCAGCTAATTTTTTTTGATTTGTTGTAGAGACAAGGTCTCGCCAAGTTGCCTGGGCAGGTCTCGAACCTGCTAGCTCAGGCAATCCACTCTTCTAGGCTTCCCAAAGTGCTGGGATTACAGGTTGAGCCACCGAGCCCAGCCTTTATGTCTTGCTTTAGCCCATGAGTTATGAATGGAAATGACACGTGCCACTTCTGGGAGGAAACTTTAAATGTGCAATTTGTAATACTCCCTTTTAACAGCAGGGATGATTGTGAAATTACATGCTAGGATGATGCCTCTGTGGGCCTGGATTCCTTAGTGACCATCTGGAACAGAATCCCATGTCAACTGCTGATGAAAAGATGGCAAACTCTGTAAAATATTTAAGATAGTTTATTCTTGAGCCAAATTTGAGAACTTAAACCTGGTACATCCATCCTCAGAAGGTCCTGAGAACGTGAGCCAACGGAGGACAAATGGTAGCTTGGTTATATACATTTTAGGAAGGCAGAAATTGCATAAAACCATACATGAATACATGTGATATTTTCATTGGTTTAGCCCAGGAAAGAGGGACATTTCCATGGGGGTAGGGGTGGGGATGAGGGGTTGAAGATCATAAGCAGATTCAAAGATTTCTTATCTGGTAATTTGTGTTCCTATCTAAGGAATTTGGGAAATCAGTAGAGGAGATGCTTTGTTAAGATAAGGGGGTTGAAAATTCCATGTTTGTTGATATATAGAAGAAGCCCTATATGTGGTAGACTTTAGGGAGGATAGGTAAGTATTTTACAAGGTTTCTTGGAGTCTGAGAATCCATAAGGATGACTTTTCAGGGCCACAAACTGTTTTTGTTATGTTGTATTATGCCAGAGTCAGGTTGGAAAGTAAACTTTAGGATATGGGATAATAGGATAATAAAACCCTATTCGCTGAATTCTTATTCAGGCAGTGGCTCCCTAAGCCTCTTAGGAATTTGGGTAAGAGAAAAAAAGGTCAAGTTTAGTCCTTGCAACCCATCACTTGTATCTTAGCCACTGAGAGTCAACACATGGGAGGGAACAGTCTAATTCACACAGTTATTCAGAAACTCAAGATTCTTCCACTGAGTGATTTTCCTAGGGTAGGGTTTGAAAAACTGGCTCTTGGAGTAAATCAGCCTGGTTTTGTAAATAAAGTTTTATTGGAACTCACACTGCTTCACTCACAATTAGCCAATGGCTAATTTTCTGCTATTAATACAATAGAACTGAATAGTCATGCCAAGGACTCTATAGCCCCAAAGCCTAAAATATTTACTAGATGCCCTATATAGAAAAAGCTTGTTGGCTTTTGTCCCAGGACCTTGGAGTTCTTTTGCTTTGTTTTGTTTTGAATACATAATCTGTCTGGCAGATGAAGGAAGAGAGAGAGAGAACAAAGGGATTGCATGGGGGGTTCTGTAGCTCAGTACTGAAAGTGGAGTTACAACAGACTCCTTTGACCAAAACTTCTTGAGTCAGGCTGGGCAGGGTGGCTCACGCTTGTTATTCCAGCACTCTGGGAGGCAAAGAGAATTGTTTGAACCCCAGGGTTCAAGACCAGCCTGGGTAACACAGGGAAGCCTCATCTATACAAAAAACAAAAAAAATCAGCTGAGTGTGGTAGCATGTACCTGAAATCCTAAGTACTCAGGAGGCTGAGAAGGGAGGACCACTTGAGCCTGAGTTTGAGGTTACAGTGAGCTATGATTGCACCATTGCACTCCAACCTAGGAGACACAGTGAGACCCTATCTCAAAAAAACAAAACAAAAAGACCTGAGTCAGGCTCCCCTGGGTTCTCTGCTCAGTTAGGCCTGATCTTGGGCTTCCTTCTCCATCCTTATAGAATCCAGTTTAATGAATAATCCCTTACCCTTGGTATCTGACCGCCCTCAATATCTTATCACCCTGTCCTGCCTTCAACAATTTTATTACGTTGGTCTAAAAAGAATTCCCTTACCACTGATGTTTCCTGTTAGTAATTTTCCATCCTACTGATGCCCACCCTGATCTTTTTGGCCATGAATTCCCACTTGCCCATGCTGTATTCAGAGTGGAGACCAATCGCTGTCCTCCATCTATCTCAATGGTTCCCCTTGAATAAAGTCTTCCTTACCATTTTTGACTAGTCTCATGAATAATTTTTTCTTTAATAAATATACCACTTTGATCCACATTCTGATGACCGGAACTTAGTCGCCAGCCATATGTCATATGTCATCACAAGCACGGCTAGGATGTATAGTCTAGTGTGTTTATGAGGAAAAGGCAACTGATTTGATAAACAATCTTGGCCACATCTGCCTACGGTGTGTGGTTCAGCTGTGATATTCCTTCCAATCAGCCCTGACTGGGGCAAGAACAGTTGAAAATTAGGAGTGTTTCCTTTGCTTTCCTGCTAAGCTCCCTTGCTCTGATTAGCTTTAGAAGCAGAGACTTATTCCTCAATCCTCTGCTCACACAAGGATTATCCACACATACCAGTCCACAGGGAGTGGTGTTGGGTAGGGTCTGGCTGAACCCCACTCTGTTCTGGGGGAATGCACCATTGCTAGAACAAGAAACTCTGGTCTGACCCTGGAAATATTTGATCTCATATTCAGAATGCAGAGCATAATGGTATCAATCTCAAAATCAAATGAAATCTTGTGGGAGTAGGATAGGTCCAATGAATAAAATTATATAAAACAATTTCATACTTGACATTTACTGAGAGGGGCTTAACTTTTCTTACATATTTTAGTCTGTTCAGCGGGTATTATTTATTCATATCTCTTTACCCATTTGGTTCACAATTTATCTTTTGGGAGCCCAGAATTAAACTGTAAAAATGTATATATGCTAGACACTGTTTTATGTGCCATCAATGGAGAAGTCATCAAAATCTTTAACAGAATAAGATTCAGCCTATTACAGGGGTGATTTAGCTGAAATAAAATGTAATGCTTAACTGAGAGAAGATGGAAAAAGTGAGATTTAGGAATATGGAATTGAATAATCAGGTGCTGAAATGACAGTGGTTTCTTTGTCAGTCTCCCAGTTGAGAGACTATTAGGACGTCAAGATTACGAATGGCCACAGCCAAATGAGGATTCACGATAACCCAGCAGGACAAGGTTGGCATCTGATTCCAATGTCAACAGATTGCTCCCTAAAACTGACAGAGTTAAAGAAATGCATTGTCTTGTGTCAACGCCTTTTGTTGCACGGTCATATTTTGTAGTGGAGAGAGAATTAATGTGCACCAAATTAAAAAACAAAACAAAAATGAATCTCAGAGAAGAGAAGAGGGAAATTTCTGACAAAGACCGCTGTGACTAAACATTGACTCAGATACTCCACAAGATGAGGGAGTTTGTGCATACATGCATGAATGAGAATACTAGGAGAGACAGTGTTGGGGGAGGGAAGTGAAGGAAGGAAAATCTGAAAGTGACTGTGAAAAGCAAAGGTCAGCGTATTCGTTTCCTAGGTCTGCTGTAACAAAGTACCACAATCTGAGTGGCTGAAAAACAAAAGAAACAGGGCCTTTTGCAGTTTTGAAGATTAGAGGTCTGAAATAACAATGCCCACAGGGCCGGGTTCTCTCTAAAAGATCTAGGGAAGGATTCTTTGTTGCCTCTTTCTAGCTTCTGGTGGTTTCTGGCAATCCTTGGCATTTCTTGGCTTGTAGACACTTCACTCCAATATGTGCTTTCATTGTCACATGGTGTTTTCCGTGTGTGTGTGTGTGTGTGTGTGTGTGTGTGTGTGTGTGTGTGTGTATGTGTGCAAGATCGTCTATTCTCTTGTACCCTAATCTATCATGACTAATGTCCGTATAAGAATGAAAATTACATCCGCAAAGACACTATTTCCAAATAGGTTCACAATTACAGGAACAGGGGGTTACACTCCAGCTCAAAAAAAAAAAAAAAAAAAAGGAATTCAATATATCTCTTTGGAAGACACAGTTCAACTCACAATTCGTCACTAAAGTCTTCTATGATGGTGTCATGAGGTGGGCAGAACAGTTTGCAGGGAGGGAGCAGCTGCTTGGCATTATTATACAAAACACAGGCAGAAATAATCTTCAGCAGGGGTGATAATGACAATAACAACACTCAGCAAACACTTAGGATATGCCAGTTACTATTAGAACTTGACCTGTGCAATCTGATTTAATACTTACGATGACCCTATGACGTAGGGACTTTAGCCCCAGTTTACAGATAAGGAAGTTGAGACACAGAGAGGCAAAAATAGAACTGAGAAGAAGCTCACTAAAATAACAGAAAGGGGAACTTGTATGGTGGGATATCTCAGGTGGGGCCAGAGCAGCTTGGGGTAATGGGAGGGCTGCCTTGGTGGAAGGTTTCTCCCTTTTGAATGCCCCTACATACTTGAGACTGCCTGAAATTTCACAACAGAAACCTATTTCTGGAAGCAAAGACTAAGATTCCTGCCAATTTGTTTTTTATTTTTTGAGTTGGAGTCTCATTCTGTCAACCAGGCTGGAGTGCTGCTGGGTTCTGGCAATGCTCCTGCCTCAGACTTCCAAGTAGCTGAAACTACAGGCTCACGCTACCATCCCTGGCTAATTTTTGATTTATTGTAGAGACGAGGTCTCGCCAAGTTGCCTGGGCTGGTCTCGAACCTGTGAGCTCAGGTAATTTACTTGCCTTGGCCTCCCAAAGAGCTGGGATTACAGGTTAAGCCACCGAGCCCGGCCTCTGCCAATTTGAAATTCAGACATAAGCTGTGTGAGTCTGTGTCCAGGAATACTTGAAGATTTGACATGTCTTCACTAGACCATAGAGGATAATAATTTATTTACTGTTATCACTTGCAGAAGTTGCTTTGTACAGGGGGTTTCTTGGGTGATTATAGATAAACATATTTTATATATTAATGTAAATATTATGTAATTGTGAATCCAGAGATGGTAGATGATCATGATTAAGATCACAGACTCGGGGCCATGCTGCTCACATTCATTTTCTAGCTCTATCCTCTTCGCCTGTGACCTGGGATGGGTTACTAAAACTTCTCTGTGCCTTGGTTTCCTCATCTATAAACTAGGGAGTGATAATAACAGTATCTACCTGGCAGAGTTGTTGAGAGGATAAATATGTTATTGTGTGCTTAAGTGGCTCAGCCTGTAATCCCATGCCTTGGGAGGCTGAGGTGAGTGGATTGCCTGAGCCCACGGGTTCAAGACCTGCCTGGGCAACTTGGCGAGACCTCATCTCTACAATAAAATAAAAAAAAATTAGCCAGGCATGGTAGCACATGCCTGTCGTTCCAGCTACATGGAAGGCTGAGGCGGAAGGATCGTCGGAGCCCAGCAGGTTGAGGCTGTGGAGGCTGGGAGTGTGCCACTGCACTCTGGTCTGGGCGACAGAGTGAGACTCCAACTCAAAACAAACAAACAAACAAACAAACAGAAAACAGTGTCTGGAGCTTAATAAGTTATTTAAACACTTGCTTTTATTATCGTGTAGGTATTACTGATAAGATGAATTATTATAAAATGATGCCTTATCTTCTGTTGGCAGACACAGGGAGAATATGCTAGAAAATGTACACCAGGCAGGGAAGCTGAAGGATTGTCATTTTATATGTGGGTACTGATATTTGAGGCGCCTTCAGTTTTTCTGAAGCTTGATGTCATTGTGGTGCCCAAAGGAACTTGCCAGTCCCTCAAAAGGACACTTTGATTTTCTTCTTTTCATTTTTGATCAATATATCATTGAATTAAAAAATATATATATTTAAAGTTTTTGTAGAGGTGAGATCTTGCTATGTTCCCAGGCCCCCCCCAAATTTAATTGTAAAAAATATATGTGACATCAAACTTATCATGCTAACTATTTTAAGTGTACAGTTTAGGAGTGTTAAGTGTTAAGGAAGTTCATATGTACTTAACTCGCCATACCCACTGAACAACCATTCTCCCCTCCCCCAGTCCCTGGCAATCCCATTTTGCTTACGGTTTCCTATGAATGTGATTACTCTCGGTGCCTTATGTAAGTGAAATCATACAGTATTTCTTCTTTTGTTACTGGATTATTTCCCTTAGCACACTGTCCCCTAGGTTTATCCATGTTGTCAGAAATGGCAGGATTGCCCTCTTTTTAAAGGCTGAGTAATATGCTATTGTATGTGTATATCACATTTTGTTTATCCATGCATCCTTTGATGGTCAATTGTTTTTGTTTCTGCCTCTTGGCTCTTGTGAATAATGCTGCTTACATTAAAAGAAAAAAATGTTGAGTTCTGCCTTTCCCAGACAATTAGCATTCAAAAACTGATAAGTTAGAGGGAACAAACATATCCTCTGCACTCCTTTTTCACCCTGGAGTGGAGAGCTTGCTACTGCTGTGGTGTTGAGGAGTCTCATAACCCTACCTGGAGTTGTAAAGAAGCACAGGGCAGGAGCACCCGCCACCAAGTCAAACTGGTGGCCCATCATGAGTTGGGATACAAGTTAAGTATTACGGTGGTGAGGGGCTTCCCATGTCCTCAGCACAAGAAACTAATCCTCTACTCCCAGAGGTATCTGGAAGCAAAACAACCTCAGTCGTTTAGTGGGTATGGAGTTTCAGTTTTACACGATGAAAAAAGTTCTGGAGATTGGATAACCTTGGATGTGTAACCCATCTTGGATAGTTCTGTTCACCTAGGCATTCTGGTGATGGTCTGGTCTGTTTTTATATCTGACTGCTTCATGGCTCTGGGTTGTGCTTGCAGCTGTGGGCCTGGCTACTGCTACTCCATGTCACTATCACTACCACGATTTCATATTTCTTCCTGAAATCCACTGCACCCTCTCCTAATAGCCCCACACCCAGTACCCACTGTGTTAGGGTCTCTTCCAGCAGGGTGATGCACTCCTGCTGCCATGGGTGCTTCCTGCTGTGGAGAACTGTAAACTTCTTCATGGGACTTATCTATCTCCACCTATCTAAGGGAAGGGGTGAGGTGTGAGGGCTCATCTTAGTGTTTAAGACCCTGAATTGTCAGTTTTTTCTCAAAGTGCTACTTAACTGGGAAGAAGGAAGAAAGCCTCAAGGTGAAAATTGTATTTTAATTGGAAAGGTTTTAATTCTCACCTCTCCTGAGGTGACTGGAAAGTTAGGAAGATCACAGTTTTCCATGAAGAAACCAAGGCCAAGGAAACTAGCTCTTTTTGCTTTTTCTGTGTGCCTATATGTGTGTATATATGAGGAGATGTGGGGAGCATTCAGTTAATCTCAACTGACTTTGATGTCACATGACCCCTCTGGTTTGTTTTTCTTTAATCTTTTCATTTTGATATAATTTTGACTTGCAGCAAAGTGACAATAGTACAAGAAACTTCCATGTACCCTTTATCTAGATTTTCCAGTTGTTTATATTTTGCCCATTTGCTTTTTCAACCCTTCTCTCTCTGTATGAAAAAGAAATTTCCAAATTTTTCAGAGTAAGTTGGAAACATCATGTCCCTTTTTACCCCCAAATACTTGAGTATATATTTCTTGTGGCCAAAGACTTTATCTTATATGAGCACAAAACAATGATAAGAGTGAGGAAACTTAATATTGCTACAATGTTATTGTTTAATCTACCATTTGCATTAAAATTTCACCAATTCACATTCAAATTTCATTAATAAGTTATCTCAAAATTATAGGTCTTTTTTCTTGGTCTAAGATCTAATCTAACATCCATGTGTTGCATTTCACTATTGTGTTTCATAGGTTGTCTTTAATCAGGAAAAATTCCCCATCCTGTCTTTGCCTTTCTTTACCTTGATATTTTTGAAGAAGACAGGTCAGTTATTTTGTAGAACATTCTTCAGTGTGGGTTTGTCTGGTGTTTCCTCATGATTACATTCAGGTTACGCATATTTGGTAGAAATATTAGAGAAGTGTCATCCTTCTCTATGTATTATTTCAGGATGTCTCATTATTAATAATGAGCTTGATAATCTGGTAGAGGCTGTAAAATTAGTAGTGATGACTTTGATGACTTAGTGGTGTCAAGTATTTAACCTGGTTAAAATAGTCATGACTTTGATCGCTTGGGTAAGGTTTCTTCACTCTAAACTTATAATTTTCCTTTTATAATTAATTCAATATTCATTGGTAGATATTTTGAGACCATTTAACGGTGCTGCTTTTCTTCAAACCCACTATTTTTTTGCATTATGGGTGCTTTTATAATTGTATCATTTCTTTTATATTTGTGAGTTGGCCTTCTGCTATAAAGAAGAGCCTTCTCTCTCTCATCAGTAGGAACTTTTTAGAGTTTTATTTATTTACAGGATTTCATCCGTTACTATCATATTTATTGTGATGCACTGATGTCCTAGACTTGGCCAGGGGGAACCCCTTCAAGTTTGTCTCTGTGTTCTTTAGACATGTTCTCATCACTGTTTGAGCACTTCTTACTTTCTAGCACAGCAAAATATTCCAGCCACATCTTTTACTCCTGCTGTCCCAGTCCTCAATCAGATTTTCTTCAAGAAGTCCTGGTTTGCTTTTGTGGAGAATGGTATTCAGAATCAAGATCTGGTCTCCAAACTTGTGTTTGAATTTGACCATAAGGTCAATCTACTCTGCTTAAAGGAGTCTAACCATTGTCCTGGGCCTTTCAGAGATATGTACAAACCTTCGTGTCACCACGGAGCCTATAAAATCCTTAAGGCATCCTGCTGATGTGGTTTTCAAAGGCAGCAGAATATCCCAGAGGCAAAGCGAAAGTGGAATTAGTGTAAAGAAAGCGAGAAAGAAAACCTCAGGCCAAATGACAGAACCTCAAACTGTTGGGTCAAAACAGAGGCAGAGAAGCTGATAGAGAATGAGGTGTTGTAAGGAGAGTTTTTCTTCACGTTTTGAAATCTCAGTCTTGAATCAAAAAGCAAATTCTCCTGTGCAAAATACTTAATATTTACTAAGAATTGACTATATGCCAGGCACCGTGAGCTGGGCACATTACTTGAATGATCTCATTTAATCTCTACCATGACATTCCATGGAGATCTCCTGCATTCCTAGGAAGGCACAGAGAAATAAAGTAGAAAATGATGAAATGGTGATGTGTATTCTAGCAGACTGACTCCCAAAACTGCCATACTACTGGACTTGTAATCTCATGCAGAGGGCATGATGAGGAAAAGGTGGGTACTGATCTTTTTGGCACCAAGTGTAGGATGAAGTAAAATCACTTCTTGTAGTAACCTGTTAGAAGACAGAAAACCATTGCATGTGAAATGTATGATGAAATTCCAGAGAGATGTTTCTCTGAGTCAGTCATTAGTAAATAAGGAGACCAAGGTTCATGAACAAGGACTGATTATAATTTTTATTAAACATTTTTCTGATTACTATAGTACAAGCATGTCCCCATCTTGAAAAAATTGGAAACTATGAAAAAGTACAAAGGAAAAAAGATTTTCTGTAATCTCATTGCTCAGAGATAATTATTAGTGTTTTAACATGTTTCCCATGTGTGTTTTTTGGGCATAGCTGAGATCATAGTGTATAAAATTCTCTGGTTTGCTTTTTTCACTAAATTCTATCATATAGCATATTCCCATGTTAAAAATTTATTGCTAGCATAATTTTTATTAGCTGCATAATATTCCATTATTAACTATCCTTTGTATTTAGGTTGTTAGCATTTCCTAATTATTAAAAAATAAAACAGGCCAGGCTTGGTGGCTCAGCCTGTAATCCCAGCACTTTGGGAGGCCAAGGTGAATGGATTGCCTGGAGCCACGGGTTTAAGACCCACCCGGGCAACTTGGCGAGACCTCATCTCTACAGTAAATCAAAAAATTAACTGGGCGTGGTAGTGTGCGCCTGTAGTTCCAAATATTTGGAAGGCTGAGGTGGAAGAATCGTGGAGCCCAGTGGGTCGAGGCTGCAGTGGCCGGGAGCATGCCACTGCACTCCAATCTGGGTGACAGGGTGAGACTCCAACTAAAAAAATAAAATAAAATAAAACAAATAACACAATATTTTTGTGGTGAATATCTTTGTTCATGTATTTGCTATGTTCCAGGTTATTTTCTTAAAACTGAGTCTTAGAAATAATCTTTCTGGCCAAGCACTGTGGCTCATGTCTATAATCCCAAGACTCTAGGATGCTGAGCTGAGAGGATTGCCTGAGCCCACGGGTTTAGGACCAGCCTGGGCAACTTGGTAAGAACTCATCTCTAGAATTAAAAAAAAAAAAATTAGCCGGGAATGGTGGAGCGTGCCTGTAGTTACAGCCACTCGGAAGGCTGAGGTGGAAGGATTGCCTGAGACCAGCAGGTCATGGCTGCGGTGGCCATGAGTGTGCCACTGCACTCCAGCCTGGGTGATAGAGTGAGGCTCCGACTCAAAAAAAAAAAAAAGAAAAGAAAAAAAGAAACGATCTTTCTGTATTGAAGTATGGACGGTCTATTTTTTTTATTATTTAAAAATAGGTTAAAAATTTAAAACGATTCTGCAAGATACAAATTCAAAAGATATACATGGTTAAACAGTGAAATTAAGTCTTTCCACTCTCACTTCCAGCCACCAAGAGTCTAGCTTCTTGCTTTTCTTTGAGAGAAATCTTTTACATTATGAGAATGTACATCCTGCAGATCATTCTGTGTTGGTACATACAGAGGTGATTTTTTTTTTTTTTGAACTTTTTGTTTTTTTATGTCACTCAGTCTGAAGTGCAGTGGCTATTCACTGGCATGATCATAGCACACTAAAACCCTGAACTCCTGGGTTGAAGCAATTCTCCTGCCTCAGCCCCCTGAGTAGCTGGGATTAGCATTTTTCTTTTCAATGGTTGTGTAATATTTGAGCATATGTCTCCTATTGATGGGTACTTATGTTGTTCTTAAAGCATTATTTATATCAGCAAAAGATGATTAAATCACACTGTATGAATCTCATTTCCATAGTGTAAGATCTTACGAGTAGAATTCATCTAACATTTTGATAGATATTACAAAATTTATTTCCATAGGGACTGTATCAATTTATATTTCTATCAGTAATATGAGAGAGCCTGTTTTCTTATATGCTCATCTATACAATGTACTATCAAATGTTTTGATATTTGTTAATTTAGAAGGTTAAAATATTATTTTGTTATAATTTTAATTTCTTTTATTTTGAGAGAGATTGAGCATTGTTTAGTAGCCACTTACTATTTTATCTTTTTGGGAGGGTATTTTCTTTTGGGTTGTTAATTTTTTTCCCTATTAGTTCATAGGCATTTTTTAATATTGATGAAATTTTAGATCTTTGGTTGTAATATCTTTTGCAAGTGTTTTTCTTCCCCCCTCAGATTATCTTTTCAGTTGTTTGTGTTGTTTGTTTTTGCCATTCAGAAATGTTGTGTATGTATGGTTCTAGCTATCAAAATTTTTATTCTAAGGTTCTTGAGTTTTGTCATGTACACAGAAAGCCTTTTCCCACTTGGAGACTTTAAATATAGTACTTTATTTTTCTTTGATTCTTTTATAAGTTTACATTTTACGCTTAAATTTTACGTTTAAATTTTTGCTCAGTCTAAAATTTATTTTTGTGTAAAGTGTGAGACAGGGATACAACTTAACTTTTTTTCATGTAGCTAACCAATGCTATTTGTTGTATAAGGTCGCTTTTCCCTATTATTTTAAAATGCCAGCATTATTAAATTCCCATATATATTTGGGCCTATTTCTCAATTTTTCTGTTCTGTTCCATTGGTCTTTCTGTTTTTTCATGAATGGCAATTATTCTAGCTTTATATTTCATTATGTAGCATTGCTAGTTTCTTCTCTTTATTATTTTCAGATTTTTTTGGAAGTCTTGCTCACTTATTTTTTCCACAGAAATATTAGAATTGCCTTTTTCTAATGCAAGCAAATGTTTTGATTAGAGTTATTTTAATTTTATTGATTAATTTGGAAGGAAATGACATCTTTATAATTTGATTTTCTTTGTTTCAGATTTTTTACAAACTAAGTTTGTTCCTAGATATTTTTAAAAACTTTTTTTGACTGTTACAAATGAAGTGATATTTTACAATATAATTTCACAACATATTTTACAATAAAACTTTGCAATATAACTAATAGTTGTCTACATAGTAAATATATGATGGCTATTAATTTTATGTAATAATGTTCCTAGTCACACCATGTCTTGTTTAATAATAGCTTTGCATTATTAAAACAGTTTGCTGTTGGATTTTTTATAAACTTTTAGATCATTTAAAATGATAATTTTGCCTCCTATTTTCTCATTTTTAGGCCTCATTTCTTTTTTCTTGTTATATTAACTGATAGCTCCAAAATAATGTTAAATAGTAGTTGATATCATGGGCATCTTTGTCTTATTTCTCATTTTACTGAGAATATGCATAGTTTTTTTCTTTGTAAGTATAATGTGGGTTTTTGGGTTGAGATAGACATATTTTTTCATACTAAGGAAGTACCCATCTTTTTTTTATTTTGCTAAGATAAAAAAAATTAAAAGTAGAAATTGACATTTTCAAATGACCTCTCGACATTTATGAATACTATTGTATGGGTTTTCACTTTTGATACATTTGTATAAATATATTTTGCAGTATTGGAATAATTCCGATGGTAGGGCATTTTAGGAACTTGATCCCTATTGCTCCATTGCCATGTAGAAAGACTGTGCTTGTTTGCGATCCCACCACAGATGTATCAGGACACCTAGAAAACACAGTGTGGAAAAGATGATCAGGAGTTTTATGTGGTAAAAAATTGACACTAAAGAGATGACAGGTGGGCAGATCTTCAACCTTAGTCCATTTCTGTGGGAAAACTACCTGGGAATAAGCAGCTATAGCAATGGAAAAGTACAAAACCAACCCGCAAGGAACCATTGTGCCTTCTAGCTTATGAAACACTCTTTTGGGCTACCTATAGAAAGAATCAGGCATATATTATCCAGGAATGTTGAGAAGCGCATCCAACTAACATGAACACAAAAGGAATTGTATTGGCTCATGTAACTTGGAAATCTAAGAGGGTGGATCTGACTTTAGATACAACTGGATCCAAGAGTTCAAATGTTACTATTTAGAATGCTCTTGAGTTTTTGGCTCTTGGATACCTTTGTAGATTTTATACCTAGAAAGTCATTCTCTACAACATGAAAATGGCCGCCAGCTGTCCCAGGCTCACATCACCCTTTATGGTTCTTGAATTAAGAAGAGACAGTTTTTCCCTCCTAGTATCAAAAGAATTCTTGCAAAAGTAACTATGGTTCTCCTATTCACAGGTTCACCTGTTTTCCATTCACTTTGCCCAGGAAATGGAAACATTCTAATTTTGATTTTTCTGCCTGGGTGGTGTGTTTTTGTCTTTGTAGCAGGGAAGCAAAGCAGATAACAGCAGTAGAGGACTGCTGAGATGGTGGAGCCCGGAAATTCAAGGAGATTGTTGGCATTAGATCAAACCTTCACCAGGGGTCTTGATGGAAGTAAATATTTCCTTCTCAAGTTAGGCTAGACACTGATACTTTGAATTTAACTAAACAGGCGCTGAAGTTTAGATAATCTTATCTTCTCTCAGCCAGACCACGAGAGACCAGCACACTGCCTGTCGACTCTCTTGAATATTATTTGAAAGCCCATTAAATTAAATATACAAATCCTTGGCAACATGGGATTGCCATGAATTTGACTGTTATCTCTAATGTGTCAGGAAATACTTTATGATGTTTCCTCAACAATGACAAAGAAAATAAATTGAAATTAATTCTTTTTAGTTGATTAATTTCGTGGCAATATGCATATACTTTAGAGGTTAAGGATATTGGGAAAATAAACATCCATTGAAGAAGAAATCGAATAGAAATACTTGGAAGAGAAGAACTCACAAACACAAGTGAGAGATGTTTTGACAGTAATGGGAGTATCAAGGGCTGAATTGGCCCTTAAATTGTGTTCATTAAGTGTTGTGTGTTTCTTTGAGGTTTATTAAGACCCTTGAGAGGAGACTAACACATTTCAACACAGAGAAATAAAAATGCTCATTTAGGACTATAACATGGCTCCCCTGAGTTTTTTTAAATGTTATTTTTGACACACTTTTTTGGCATTTTGACACACTGTTCTTACAAATCTAGTCACAGCACAGTACTTCGATTAGAACCCCCCCCAAAAAAACCCCCCAACAACAATAACAAAAGCATTTTTTTTTCTCTCTAGGCAAAAAAGAATTTGAAGTAAGGTTTGAATTGACTTTCAAGAACTCATCAGCAGAGTGAAGGAGCTGAGATTAGGATGATATTTGTGCAAAGAAAGGATGGTAGGCCCTAACTCCCTAGCTCCTTCTCCAGAAACCCAAGCTCTGTCAGCTGAGTCGCTGTGGGAGAGACAAAATCTCAATAGCAGCATATCCTTGAACTTGTTTTCAGGCTCTTTGGAAAGAAGACCTCACACAGGTACTGTGCATTTGTCAGAAGATGGAGGGAGTTTGGCTTTTTGCCAGAGAAGAAACTTTGAGTGTAACATCTCAAGGTTGTCATTCCGACAACTAATCTAAAGTCTCTGACAACAGTTAAGACAGACTGAGGAAATCTGGAAAGTGGAGAAGCCGTTTATACAATGTTTCAGGGCTATCTAATCTCTGAAGCCAACACTCTCCCTACTCTTCTGTATCTTTTCTTCTTGTCTTTCTCCTTTTCCTTCCATTTCCCCTCATCTGTAGGCGAAATAGAGTAGAAGGCACCAAAGTTTACTAAGAAATACACAGTGTATGTCCAGCCCTGGTGAAGTGGAATCGCTGAGGCCTGTGAGCCCACCTTTACCTCTCTCATAGTTAGACCTAGAAAAATGTTCTTGACTTTCTTGAGCCTCCATTTCTCAATCTATTAAAAGGGGAGAATGCTATCTACCTTGTGAGGTTATTGAGGCTTTCTGCACCTGAAACAATGTTTAGGATGAAGTAGGTATTCTATCAGTGTTAGTTCCTCTTTCCTTGTTTTCCTTTATTTGGGGGAAATGAGACATAAGCATATGGAAAAGTGATTCGTATTTATGGAATATTTGCAGATATTCACAAAAACTTGTGATCTAGACTCTGTTTACCAAGACAAACTGTGGCTTTGCATCTACACCCCCAATTTACTTACTAGTGACAGAGCAAGCAATCCTTTAGAAATGTATATAAGCTGGTTGAAGAAAAAAAAATACAAGTTAGAATAAATAGATTAATGAAACGAACAAAGTGAACTAATATAGCAGGGTCCTGCAGTCAGGCTATCTGGACTCAAATCCTGTTTGTTTCATACTTTTGGATGAGTTTTTAACCATCTGGGCCTCATTCTTCTCATCTGTGGATGGGAGTGACCACAGGGGCTGAGGAGATGAAGATGAAGTGAAACAATGGCTATAACACATGTAGACAGGGCCTGGCATGACATGGACTCTTAGTGTTAGCTGTTACTAACAATACAAAATACAACTAAGAGTAAAGTTAGCAGTTTGCATGTTTGTGAGGGAACAAGGACAAGGCAACCGATTCTAATACAATTCGGGGTATTTTTCCACATAAGTCCTGATTGTTCCAGAAGGTGTTAGGGCATCTGGGAGGTTGTCGTTCGAAAGGGATTTTACCAATGGCTGACATCCCTGCTTCCTTCCCCACCCCCACGCTGTAGATCAGTGCCAGCTCTGCGCGTGAAGCATTACTCATACTGTCTCTTTACACAGCAGTTAACCTTACTTGTCACTGCTTCCGGTGGGAGATCAAGAGCATTGAAATTACGGAGGTGGCACAATAAATCATGGTCACTTCTTGACATGGCCAGACAAAGCAGCTGGAAAGAGCCTCGCCGCAATGTCAGCTCAAAGTTGAAATGCAAAGTTTGAACATATTAATTTTCTCTCTCTTTTTATTGTCATCCTGATTTTTCCTTGTTCCCCCATGACTCAAAGGAGATTGAACTTGGCAGCTTGGTGGGTTAATCAGCATGCATGGTTTTCCTTTCTTTCTCCCCGCCCCCACAAATGGGAACATGGTGATTTAAGAATGAAATAACTGAGCAAAACTAACTTGGGGTCATGAAAGAGCTGTTTTCATCTATGAAATCTCAAGTTCCAGCGTCTCACTTTCTAAACATAAATTCTCTTATAATGTGAGCTCCATGAAGGATGTGTCTGTCCCCAAGACCTCTGTGCCTGGGACATAGAAGACACTTATCAGATACCTGTGAAATGCATGATGGCACCTCTGGCTTTCTGACTCTCTCAGACTGTTGTAGTGTCTTCTATTCTTTTACAAAGACCTCCTCACCTGACCCCTCAAGTGTCTGCCAAGCATCAACTGGTGAAACACCTCCAGGGGCATTGCCTTCCTGGGTTCAGTCCTTTTCCTACCCTACTTGGACACCCTAAACTAGGACTTGAACTATAGACTTGACCTTTCTGAGAGCTTAGGATCCTGGCCTGTCTCCAGGAATCTGTTTTCTTGTCTCCTCATGCTAGGCGTTGGATTTTATGAAAGTTATAAATCTTTTCCCAGAAAAATGCACGTACACATGAGGCACACATAGTTTGGCACATGGCTTTTCTGAACCTCTGGGAGCACATATGCAGATCCAAGAGAAACACTAGGTCCTTTGCAATTGCCTGTTTCATTCTTGGCAGCAGCCCCTGGGTTCTCCTCTCCTCAAGGGCAGGGAACAGATTTTTCTCAACTCCTATTCATTTCTCAACCACTATAATAAGGTTTCTCACCATCACCTTCTGAAAACTGCTCTTCAGAAGGGCAGAAGTGCCCAGAGGTCACCCAACAGTCAAACCCCATTCCTGATCTCTGTCATTGGTCATGATTGTTCACTCTTCTTCTTCAGACTCTCAGTTTTTTCTTGTCTTTTACTATGTCATTCTGCCCTTGTTTTGCTAGCTCTTGGACTCTTCCTTCTTTCTTTCTTTCCTGGCTTCTCTTTGTCTTCTGCACTCCTGAGTGCTCATCTTTCTAAGGACTCTATTCCTACTCCTCTTTCTCATGCTCTGTGTCCTTTTTCCAGGGAAACTCATCTCTGTTCATGGTTTCCATCACTACACAAGCACTGATGATGTCCAGATGCATGTCCCAGCCCAGACCTCTCTCCCAAACATCCCCACATCTTTCTCTATATGTGCCTGTGGGATGGCTCTACTGACTTTTCTTTGGTATCATACATTCAGCATATCCATTGGGAAAGAACATTTATTCTTCACTCCTGATGCTTTCTTCCATGAGCAGTCAAGTTCATTAGTATAACGCTTTCAGCTTCTCTCTACTCCTTCCTTACTTTGGAGAGGAGAAAACTCCTTGATCAAAGAGCTACCCTCAGAGAGCATGTGCTCTTGGTTGCTCTTGACCTGCCGGAAGCTTAGTAGGTGCAAGGGGGCACCCAGTCTTCCCAGTGTGGTGAGGACCATTGACAGTCTAATTCAGGGACTCAGTATGAGCAAGTCCATTGGCCTACATATATGCTCTATAATACCAACTTTGAAATAATGAGTGGCATGTGATCTCATATTTGCTTTACTGTTTTGTTTTATTTCTTCAGTGGTTCAGAACTTCAGACTTGGGAAAAAAACACATATTTGGCTTAGGGGTGGCATAGGGATAAGGGTGGGAAGAACTTTCAAGGGCTTAATATTATTCTAAACTGGATTCATCATGTTCTCACGCTTTTTCTCTGAAATTCACCTCTCCTTTGGTATCTCTTATCTTTCTCAATGCCAGCCCTCCTTTTTTCCTAGTGCTTTTTTCTAGAATTTAGCTATATGCCAAAAACAAACAAACAAACAACCACAAAAAACAAAACAAAACAAAACAAAAAATCCCCAAAACACTGTTAATCTGTATCAATAAAAAAAATAGGGAGACTTCACTCCAGTTTCCCCATTCTGTCTCAAGGATACAAAGCGATACGTGGTTATTATCATTTTTGTAATGCTTATGGATGGAAAAAAAAGAAAGTCCTCAGTTGTGACTGTTGTCTGTGATTAACTAAGCAAAAATTTCTCTAGGTACTGTGAGGCAGTCCAAAGGAAGCAGAAAACAGATCCTGCTCCAGTAAAGCTTATCATTTAAGTAGAAGGATTGTGTTAACAAGAGACACATAAAATCACAAATAATGCTAAAACAATAAGATATATAAGAGAGCTACAAGAACAATTTCAATTTGAAAGGAGAATGCTGGCATGATTGTATAGGGTGGGGAGGCTGAACATGCATTAGTTCGTACCTATTAACTACTATTATCATTCATTGGGAAGATCAGTGTATTGTTGAGTAGGTCAAGTGACTTACTCTTGCATCTTATGTTCACATAAATTTGCTTTATATCCAAAGGCCTCTTAACTGCTCTGCTTCTGTGCAGTTTTAGATACCTTGGCTTACTGTATAACTATGGATCTAGTTTTTGTTTTGTATTATTCTTTCCCAAACTTTACATACATCCTCACCTCATCATAGTAGATATCAACTCAGTCCACAAGCAATAAGAAAGATAACATTCTATGTCTTCTTTAAATTAATGTAAATTTGTTACTGAACCCCTATTCCACAGGGCTGTCTGGAAATTAAATATTAATCATTGCTCAGGTTCTCTGTGGGTTCCTACACCTGAATCATGCAAGAGATTTGGGTGTTAGAGTCTGAGCATCAGTGATGACCATCTGGTCATTGGCCTCTAGCCTGTTCCCATACCCTTGAACCTCTTAGAGTCCTGGTTTTCAGACTGGGAGGCTCTGTTACTTGTGTGCCATGTTTCAAACCCAGAAATCTTGGAGGAGGCTGAGGGATCACTGTACTTAGGTCTGCCCTTTCTAGGTGTCCACAGAGCAATGCCTTCAAGATCTGATGTCCTTTCTGGGCACTCCCTGAAATAGATGGGTTCTGGGCGACCTAAAGGATTTACCCACCTCTCTCTCCATTCCCCAAAATATATTTCTCAGTCTGTTGTATCCCCTTATAATTCACACATTGATGTTCTAACCCCCAGCACCTCAGAATATGACTGTATTTGGCAATAAGGCCTTTAAAGAGATAATTAAGTTAAAATATGGTCAGTAGGGTGAGCCCTAATTCAAGATGACTGGTATCTTTATAAGAAGGGGAGGTGAGAACACAGACAGAGAGACACGAGACATGTGTGTGCACAGAGATGACCATGCAAACACACAGTGGGAAGACGGCCACCTGCAAGCCAAGGAGGGAGTCTTCAAAAGAAGCCAACCCCACTAACACCTTGATCTCAGATGTCAAGCCTCTAAAACTGAGAAAAAAAATTTCTGTTGTTTAAGCCATCCTGTTTGTGGTACTCTGCTATGGTAGCCCTAGGAAATGACTATGCTCTGTATCCCTTTAAAAAAAAAAATTTAAATAAGCTTGGGCTTTTATGAAAGGAGGAAAAGCCCTTGACTATAAGCAGCTTCTATTTCCTCAAAGTTCTGCAGGAAGGAAACAGTAAAAACTTTAGTATTTGGAAGGGGATGGCACAGTGGAAGAGGTGAGGAATATTCGGTGAGAACCCAGGCAATTGTCCTTCCATGGTCTGGTTTCTGTTTTTCCACTTTTCCTCTTCCTGCCTGGTTTTATCCTTGCGACAGAACAGGTTTCCTAGCCTTATCTAAGCCTCCACCCCAAACTTGTTAAGTGCCATTTGCCTGCTTCAAAATTTCAGAATATAACTCTTCTTGAACTGATTCACTTGGGAAGGAATGGAAGATTTGAGGGTAGTGACATACTAGAGTCAAAAATGACTCTGACCACACTTGTGTCCCAGAAGGTGAGTGGGGATTTAGAGGACTTATCCTGAAAATGGTTAGTCAAAGATTATTTCGTAAAAACATCCTCAATATTTATTGAGGCTCTGGCAAAGTTGTTAGCTAAGTAAGCCAATTGATTGTTGAGGCCAGTTTCCACATTCATATTAAAAGTCAGTTGGAAGGGACAGGATTTCTGGCAGTTTATAGGCCACTTTATTTCCCTTTCCCTTTCCACTCCATGATTTTGGTAACTCTATTACTCTGATTGGAAAAAAATTATTGTCTAATGATATTAAAATGTACAGCCACTGATAAACTGTGACCAGTTCTTGGCTTTTTGCAAGAGTTGGGAATATTAGATGTCATTAAATATTTTATCTCCCTTCCTTCATGCTATGACTTTAATGCTGTATTCAAAGATCATTACTCAGGAACACTGGCAAGCCTCCTCTCTTTTGAAGACATTCTTTACAAGAGCATGTAATATTCATTATTACTCTCAGCTGCCTGGTTTTTTCCATGATACACCCCCTCCCCCCAAAAGGTTTTATCGAGGGCAAATTATTTTAGGTAGAACTTATATACTATAGGAAATTATGAGGAAAAACAGTCTAATGTCTCTGCAATTTTCCATGGACATTGGTAGGGTATAATTGAGAGCAAATATATTTTTACAGCATTGCTGGTCATGATTAATATGAAGGTCACTGAATTTGGGGGTGCCAAGGTTATTTACAACTTTTAAACAATAGGTCTGTAGGGTGGTTACGTCTTCATTTTTTTGAAGGAAGAGTTAGCAACTATGATGCAGGAAGGGGACAAGAAAGCCTGTAATAAAACTGTAAAACACCGGCATCAAGAAGGAAAAATGATTGCAGGGCTGTGAGTCACTGGATGATAGCTCCAAGTTTCCCTCCCTAGTGATTATTTTTACCCATGAAAACCATAGTTCTACTTGAGAGGGCTTAGGCGTTGCCTTGGTAAAGTTTCAGAAGACTAAAAAAATGAATTCAGATGCTGTGGAGGTCCCTGTCTGAGAGAGTCTCCCTAGGAGGTATTGCCAGAGAAATTGCTCTCAGGACTTGACATCCAGGCAAACTGCTCTTGAACAGTTTGCTTTCAGTCTCACATCTGATGACCTTCTTGTCCTCTTTTTGGCCACTGAGTAGCTTAAAGGCACACTTTGGGCTCGCTCTTGCACAGGGCTCCATGCAGGTTTGCCTTCTGATCTTACCTCTGTCTTTTACGAACTTCCTATCCTCATTTGCCTTTGCCCTGATTCCTTCAAATATTTTATTCTTTTGTGATGTATACACTTTGGTAGGTTGCCTGAAATCCTTTGTGGATTGAGGTGAGGGTAAATATAGGCAAAGGAGGAAAATGAATTATGGAGTTTCCATTGCACCTGACAGGTCTATGTAACAGGATACTGGGAGTTTGGGCATGATAAGAGAACGTCTCTTTCCAAAGTATTTTGCGTTTTGTTCTTAAGGCACTTGTAGGTATTTTTGGACCTTAAAACTGGAACACGTGTTCTGAGACAGGGTCTGACACAATAGCAACAGGATAGAATATTTGGAATAGGCCTGCGAAATAGAGGACAAATGGTCACAATATTTAGAGCTTAAATAATACATAAAGAGCAAAGGAGAAGGCAGGGAAGCAAAAGAAACAACATACATTTCTACAATTAGAAAATGTTTATATTTTATTTGACCAGCTACTGATCATATAATTCTAAAAGTCATAACATCTACTTAGATTTTTTTTTTAAAGACTGAAATGTATTTCTTGAAATGGAGAAATTTAACAATGTGTTAAAAAATAAAAATGATCACAATTTCCTCATTTTCCATGCTAATAAAGAGTGCATTTTGAGATGTATTCCATATCTATTCCCCAGACTATGAGATCTGAAATTCTGTGTGACCGTGCTTGTTCTAAGAACAGATTTCACCAGGATTTCACTAGTCTCCCTGGATGCTATCAGGGGGATTTTAACTCATATCAGGACAAAGAGGTTGGTTTTGGCTTGCTGTTGGTGACTTGGCATTTCAGCTCTAAATCTGAATTTTATGAAGCACTAGTTTGTTTTTGTTTTTTAACATAAAACGAAAGGAAGCACTTTTTTTTTTTTTTAAACCACCTTTTATACACAAAGGCAACTCACTGCAGTCAGATCGCATTCCAACACCCTGTCTCAGACTTCTCCTGAGGGTTCTGGAGTTAATGAAGTAAATCAGGATCTCTGAGCAAAATGATTTTGGTCTCTGGAGGTAGAGAATACCATGTGGGATGATCCCCAGATAGGAAACGACAATCAGATGTCCCAAGAGCAGAAATATTTGCTCAAGTTCTGAGCAAGAGCAGGTGTGAAAACCTTAATTCCAAAATGTAAAAAGGCTTTGTGTGTACTTTGTCGAAGAACAGCTCTCTACTAAGGAACACTTTAGGCAGCATATTGGCAACATAAAACATTGGAATAAAATCACTGATAGTATTTGTCACCATCCACCCCTTTCCTGGAGTCTTTAGGGATGTTTACGTATGAAGTGCCAGCTAAAATAACCTTAATCTAATCACCTCTGGAGATGGAGGCGTGTGCTCATATAAATGTCAAGTTGGGACATAATTTAGCTCATCTCTGGGGTTTATCACTATTACCAGACTTTCCCTTTATTTGAACTGGTGAAACAAATTAAATGTGTCTTGTTAGTTCTAAAGCAGGTAAGAGAAGGAGACCAGAATCTGCGAGTTTCTCATTTGGTTACAGTAACCATGCAGCCAGTCCTGATTGACGGAAGCAAAAAGGTCCACTGTGCGTGAGGGAACCACAGAAAGGAACCAAGGGCCAATTATCTTGGCTTACCCGTTATCTACTAGTTGGTGATTGTCTCCTTGACAACATTACTAGATGTATTAAAGGCCGTGAGCAGAGGTTAATTGAAAAACAAAAATAAAACTGTACTTAAATATTGGAGGAGAAAATTCTCTTTATGTGCATCTGGCCCTGGTCATTATTCTCGGCCCTGTAAGAGCTAAACCTCTGGGTCAGTGCATTTGAGATGCTTAGACAAGGAGATCTCATCCAGAAACACACTGACCTCTGATAAAGAAAATAGCTATTAACCACATCTCAGGAAAAGCAGAGCTCAATCTTGAAAGAATAGTAGAGGGCATCATTTTCAACCCGGGCGGCGAGTTTGCCCCAGGGCACATTTGGTAATGTCTGGCAATATTTTTGACTGTTACATGCATTACTTGCATCTAGTGAGTAGAGGCCAGAGATGCTGCTGAACATCTCAAAAGGCACAGGATGGCACCCCCACAACAAAGACTTACCGGGCCTAAAATATCAATAGTGCCAAGGTTGAGGAATTTAGGTCTAGTGGAATATTGATATTCCTTTTCCTCACATATAGCGCTTACTGAAGGAAAAAAATTTTTTTTTGAGTTGGAGTCTCATTCTGTTGCCCAGACTGGAGTGCAGTGGCTGCTCCTGGCCACCGCAGCCTCGACCTGCCGGGCTCCGGTGATCGTTCGGCCTCAGCCCTCCAAGTAGCTGGAATTACAGGCATGCGCTACCACGCCCCACTGATTTTTTGATCTATTGTAGAGATGAGGTCTTGCTACCCAGGCGGGTCTTGAACCCGCAGGCTCAGGCAATTCACTCACATCAGCCTCCCAAAGGTGCGGGATTACAGGCTGAGCCACCGAGCCCGGCTCTGAATGAAAATTTTAAAAAATGAATGAAAAAAGAGCGGTCTCATTTTTTTCTAAATAAATGCAAGTTGTAAGATAACTGGGATATTAACACTCAAGACACGCTGCAGAGACAAATTTTCAGCTGTGCGCTCTTTCCATTATATCACTAAGCACCAAAGCAAAAACATTATCCCGAAATGGCAGAACATACACATCTTTCTAATGGCATGAAGGAAATTAAAAAGACATACAGAGGTCCCATTCTCAATATGAAACAGGCATATCCCAAATTTCACTTCGCAGAACCCTTAATCTTATGCCGCTGAAAATGCATTTTAGGTATAGCTACAAATAACTGTTCCAATCATGTCAATATTCATAAGAGCATATTTCAGTTTCCTCTGGATGTAGACCCAGAAGGAAACATTTTTAGTGTGATGGGATATTGCATAAAGCAGTTGATGTCTTGGAAATGGATCATTTCATCAAGTAGTGCCGTAAATATTTTTATTCATACACCAAGTTTTTGTTGACAGGCCCCTGTACTCCTTCGTCTCTGCTGAGGCATGCACATTTCCTCTCCAAACCCTGTCTCTGTTGAAACTGCTTGCTGCATAAACAATTGCTATGTGGCATGGCAAAGGCTTAAAATAACCACTGACACCTGCTAGTCACAGTTATAGAGAAGTTAATCCCCTTCATATGTAACCAACTTGTATAACTGACTTCTAAAATAGAATAGCTTTTTTCCCCTTTTCATGTATTTTGCTCCTGAGTTTTGGTTTGAAGAGGAAATATTTCTACTTAACAATGAATGCACTGTAGTATATACTAGAAATGCATTTATTTGATTGTTGGCTTTGTTCTTTGATCAGTGTTGACACTTTTTAGACTTTTTTTTCAAGACGCTAGCATCTACTGGCTTATTTTATTTTTCTTTATTTTTTGAGTGAGGGTCTTGCTCTGTCACCCAGGTTGAAGAGCTGTGTCATAATCATGGCTCACCACAGACTGGCTATCCTGGGCTTAGGTTATCCTTCTGCCTCAGCCTCCTGAGTAGCTGGGACTACAGATGCATGTCACCATGATTGACTAATTTTTTAATTTTTTTGTAAAGATGAGGTCTTGCTATGTTACCCAGGCTGGCCTTGAACTCCTGGACTCAAGCAGTCCACCCACCTTGGTCTCCTAAAGTGCTGGGATTACAGGCATGAGCTTATTTTAATTTTAAAGTTTAAATGTGAAGTTGACCTGGAAATCTCTGAGGTGACTGGTGTTCCTTAACTTCTTTTTTTTTTTTTTTAAGTTGGAATCTCACTCTGTCGCCCAGACTGGAGTGTAGTGGCTGCTCCCGGCCACCACAGCCTCGACCTGCTGGGCTCTGGCGGTCCTTCCGCCTCAGCCTTCCAAGTAGCTGGAACTACAGGCACGCGCTACCATGCCTGGCTAGTTTTTTGATTTATTGTAGAGATGAGGTCCCGCCAAGTTGCCCAGGCGGGTCTCGAACCCGTGGGCTCAGGCCATCCACTCACCTCGGCCTCCCAAGGCTCAGGATTACAGGTTGAGTCACCGAGCCCGGCATTCCTTAACTTCTTACATGGAGAACAGTTGAACTGCATTTGCTTTATCCTAGGGATGTGTGACAGAACTGATTCTTGTGAGACTTGTGGCCAATTAAACAATTCAAGCAGGGAAGAAGCATAGCATTGGAAATACTGGTTTTAGAATTGTGGCTCCAACACGTGGTTAATTGAGCCAATGTCTCTTCAGTCATGGAATGGAGATAATACTGCATGGGTGGTCATGAGGATTAGTAAGGGCTCAAAAAATGGTAGCTTTGAGCAAATGAGAGATGCCATATTCATTGGAGAACTGACCTCCACCACGTTCCTCCCTCACATTGATGAGGAATCTCGGTCAGTAGTGAGAGCCGAGTCCCAGGTCTTCTACAACCTGATCATCCCTCTCTTATATCGATTGAGGATTTGGTCAGCTAACCTGTGTGATCTGCAAATTCTCTTGGCTGCTCTTGGCCAAAGGGCAGAAATTCCAGATACCGAAGTGCTGGTCTTTGTCCTCACTTCATTTACCCCAGGTACCTTAAATGCTCTCTTGGTGAACTTAAATCAGTCACTCTCTTCAGGTTTTGGCTGTTTTCTTTGCTCATACCAGGACACTTCTGGGGCTTGATCATCTTCCTCATCATGGTAAGGTGGTGGGCCTTGTTTTCTTTCTTTTTTTCCTGGCAATATCAATAATCTGGTGATCGTGAAAGATCTGAAGTGGGGACCAATGGGAGGCCCAAACTTTACCTGTATGATGACCACAATTCAAATCCTGAATTGTATCCCACGTCTTAAAAAAAGAAAAAGAGAAAGAAAAAAAGAAACTACCTGGTAGCAGGATTAAAAAAAAAAGATCTGGCTGACACCTGATTCTCTTTTGTGGTTCACTGTGCACTTCCAAAGCCAGTTCTATCTTTGATTCCGCATCTTTTGCGAGTAACTGGTCTGTGTTGGCCCATGTTTGGCTGTGATTGATAATCTGAAGCTGTTTCTTTGAATGAAAGTTTTGGTGACTCTATTACCTTTGTCCTGCTGTATTACCTGTGCCTCTTTTTCATTGGTGGTTGGAAAGATGTTGTATGTCCTATTGCCTTCATAAGAGGAGGAGGTAACCCTGTGACATTTGACAGCAATTTACAAGATTATGAGTTTTTGGACAGGAACAATGTTTTTTGTTCATTGTTTTATCTTCAGAGTCAACTGCATAAAAGGCATTAAATAGATGTTTGCTAAGTGATTGATGGGATCTGGAAAATGTAGACAAATGAGTTCTTTATTTGATTTTTTATCTGTTTGGGATATTGAGTGTTCTTTGGGAGAGGTGTGGGGTAGGTAGGTGTATGAAAGGGAGGGCATGAGGTGGTTATATAGTGGTCAGAGCTCTAAGATCTGCCCCACTTAAGGCAGATAGAATCTACATGACAGGCGGTGGGAAACCACAACAGAGGCTTTAGCTGAGAAATGGTGTCTGATTAAAAGGTATCAATATGTCTAATTATTTAAAATTTTGCCTAAAAATCTTCAAAGATAATTCAGGAAAAATAATTTAAGTTGACTTTTATTTAAGACAGTGATATTTCTGTATAGTGTCTTTTATGTGTTGTATAATGAATGGAGTGCAATCAAATAACAGGATATGGCTGGTCTCCCTAACTCTGGATGTAGAAGGCCCTTTTCTTTTGTCTTAGATGATAGCTTTCTCTTATCTCTAATATTTGGGATATTGGACCTTACTTGTGAGAACTGAGGACTGACTTGGTTCTAGGGTGCTGAGCTCGCTCTTAGGGAGCGTTGGGGATTATGCAACACATCAGAGAGTGAATGACACTTTGCTAACAGGAGAACCCATGGGCAGAAAGATTGCATTGTACCTCTAATCAATCATTTCAGCAATTCTTGACTCTTACAAATCTTTATTCTAATCTAGACCGCCACCATCTGCACAGAAGATGCAGTAAAACCATTAAATGAATTCATACTCACACTCTTTTTGTGTATTATTGGCTGTAACATTGATATTATATTTCATGTAGGGAGAAAAGTAGAATAATTGTACTATTTGTGTACATGTATTTTTTTCAAGAATTAACAATTTTCTAGTAATGGCTAGGAATTATCTTCTTAATACAAATGTGTTTCTGTTGTTAAAAGATTTTCTGCTCAGCCGGGCTCGGTGGCTGAGCCTGTAATCCCAGTGCTTTGGGAGACCGAGGTGAGTGGATTGCCTGAGCACACAGGCTCGAGACCCGCCTGGGCAACTTGGCGAGACCTCATCTCTACAATAAATCAAAAATTAGCCAGACGTGGTAGTGCACGCCTGTAGTTCCAGCTACTTGGAAGGCTGAGGCAGAAGGATCGCTGGAGCCCAGCAGGTCGAGGCTGCAGTGGCTGGGAGCGGCCGCTGCACTCCAATCTGGGTGACAGAATAAGACTCCAACTCAAAAAAAAAAAGAAAAAAAGAAAAAAAAAATTTTCTGCTCTTTTGTATTAATTACAGTTTTAAGAAGAAATCGACTTGGATTTCTTTGTATTTTCATGTCATTAGAATCTCAGACATATTATTTTTGCCAAGAATATCATATTTTATTGCATTTTTTGAAAGGTTATAGAATGATGCATTAGAAATAGTCATTTTTTGCCTTTTTTTTTTTTACAGGTTTTGTAAAAATGTCATTTGATGTGGTTTAAAGTTTTTTTTAACCCTTTTTTTTTAACCCTAAGGTGGATCTAGAAGACAGTGGTATAAGATTATTTGGAAATGCCTTTAAGTATATTACTTTGTTTGCTAGCACCATATCAATATCATCACCATATTTTTGTGGCAAAGGCCTCTAAACAATAAAGATATTTTCTATGCAACTGACTCTTTAAACGACATTACAGAAAAATATTTATGTTGAATACAATTTTAATGTATGAATATTTTATTTAAAATGAGATAAATGATTTAAGCTACAGCTTATGCAAAGCCATCTAGAGCTCATTTGGGCAAAAAGCTCTTTAGATCGGCCTCTGATATGTCTGGCTGAGCTAGGGGACTGTCACTTGTCACAAGCTCCTGTCCCATTCTCCCAGGCCACTGCTTAACTGTGGGTCAGCCACAAATACCATAAGCTCAGTTGGCAAATTAGATCACTAAACATGTAGATTTTCAGTGTACAGACTACATAGGGATGGGATTTACGCCAGTTTAGTCCCTCACACTGCTTAATCTGCATGACTAGCTTGGGCTGTTTCAGTTTTACTCTGAGACATTTAGTTCATCCCAAGGCTTTATCCTTCTTCCTGGTCTCTAGATGTGACCTCAAACAGCAACCTCCAGACCAAAACTGGGCTGGGCAGATCCCTCAATCCTTAACTAGCAGATCCTTTGGGATGTAACACCTAGAAAATTCTCAATTTATTCATTCATTTGTTTAGTCATAGAGTAAAAAAATATCCAAGCCCTTGCTATGTGCCAGACATTGTGCTGAGTGCAGGGGATAAAACAGCAAATAAGCCTGGGACCTTTCCCTCAAGAGTTCTCTGCCTGAGAGCATTCATCCAGGCTCATTCCTCTAGCTTTCCTTTCTTTGTGCTTGGCGTGACTTATGGAATACCTTCCCTCTTGCTTTCCTCCTGTACACATTTTATGGTCGTCCTCACACACTGGGCTTCCCGTGGCAACTCATTGCTGCCTCCAATTTGGCAGGTAGTTTATTACCCGCTCCATTTTATAGATGAGGCAGCGGAGAGCTCTTTTTTCCTACACTGGAGCGAAGCCTGTCTGCAGACATGAATGCTACCAGCTGGGAGAGAGAGGAGAGTTTCCGTACACTTGAGGACACAAAATTTAGGCTTTACTCGAAGTTTAGAAGAGCCCCAAATTGAGTTTCTCAAAACATAATTTTTCTGGGTATAATTATTTCTAGGTCGGGGGAAAATTACACACCCCATGCAGGTGTAACTTAATTGACCACTGGATGTCACCATTGCTCCATATAAATACCTTGGACTGCCGAGGGATTACAGGATTTGGGAGCATTTGTAGGTCTGTCTCTGCATTTTGAGCACTCTTGTTTTGTCCAATTTAGATTATAGTCACTACAGAGCTTCTGTGAAGCAAGGCTGCATTATAAATAAGCAACGCAACAAAGAAATAAAATTCATCTTACCGAAGAGTAACCAGGGTTGAGGATCTGATTTAGGTGGCAAAGGGATGCTTGGGCCCTTGCAAATCATCCTCAGAATAACCCGAGTGAAAGCCCATCATTTTTCCCTTTGTCTGGACTCCTACATTGTCAAAAGTCTGTGCCACACAAGGATTTAGCACAGTACTCTGAACTGAAGAGCCACATTTTAGAGGTCACCGCTTCCAGTATTCTGCCCAGTGCAGGAATCTCCCTGCTCACCCCACTCCATAAGGACCCGGATGAATGGACACCCGGTTTTGTTTGAGCACCCCCAGAGACCAAGTTCACAGATTCTCCAGGCAGCCCGTTCCACCATGGGAGTGCTGGAATCAAGCTGGAAGGGAAAGGAAGGTTTTTCCTTCAACTCACACGTGTGCTGTTCTTTCATGACTGCTGTAGGATGTTATATACTTGTTTGCTAACGCTGCTGTGGGAGCTTAGAGGAAAGGGCCTGGCCCAGCCTGGAGGATGATGGAAGGGGCAACTGTGCAAGGCTCAGTTTCTGGAGCAGTCTAAATGGAGCCTTGGGGGAGGCTGTGGGCCTTTTGGCCTCCCTCAGATCATATAACGTAATAGATGCTTACTCTGGCTGCATGCAAACACTCTGCTCTTTATGTATATGCTCCTGCTAAGCATAGGAGTTTCCCATATTCAGCAGCGATTAAATTTAATTAACAGAGTTCTCTTCCCCTAGAGCTATGTATAGGGTGAAATCTCATAATTGAACCTTGGTTTTGTAATGGCGTCTGGTCTATAACTGTAGGACCACTGCTACAGGAAGACTGGATTGCATTTTAAAGCCAGAAGAAAGCATTACCTTTTCTCTCTCACCCACGTCCATTCTTTTAGTGCAGACTGGGGCTCACGTACTGGCAGGAATATCTCTCTTCCTTTGCTCATTCCCTCATTTAGAACCTAAGCAAGAGAGCTCAGGGCTTCCATCTGAAGTCAGGGAAGATAGAAGAGATGAGGAACCTCCTGCATTTTTACAAGCCCCAAGGCCCTCAGAGACAAGAGGCTCTTTTCCCATTACTAATGGGCACTCAGGTTTTTCTTTGGTTCATTTCTGGTTTAGAATTTTAGTGAAATGATGAAGCTCTGGATCAGATATTAGCTCCGGAATCTAACAGACATAGATTTAACTCCTGGCTGGGCTGCTTTCTATTAATAGCTGTGTAACTTTAGGCAAATCACTTAGCTTCTTTAAAGTTTGGTTTTCTCTCTTGTAGAGTAAAGACAATGGTAATCATAATATCAACCTCTAGTTTTGTGCTGAGGATTCAATGAGAATGCATTTCAGGCATGTAGCACAGCACCTGTATATCACACATGCTCCAAAAAGGCTAGCTGCTATTACAGAGTTCAATAAGTTGACGCAAGAAAGGACAGAAGAAACTTAATATTGCGACTATCAATTTCAGAGAGGTCTCCAAAGAACAAATAATCAGATCACAGCATTCACTCGTGGAATAAGCATTTTTGAAAGCTTTTATTTGTCAAGCATGATACATGGAGGAAGACTCAAGTCTGTTTCAGAGAGTTGACAGTTGAGCACCTGAGACACACCAACAGATACTTATAATGGATATGGTGAATGTAACAGCAGAAATATGGCCACAGGTTTGACAGTAACAAGTACAAGACTCAGATTTCCATGGATGCAAATTTGGTGTAAAAACACATTTAATTAATTTTTTACATTTGTTGGATTCTGTTATTGCAGAATCTGGGAATTTGGCCTATGATGTAGTGGTGGTTGTGTAAACATGGCATCATATGTAGCCTTCAATGCCATTCCAGGATGTGCTGCCATTATGTAACAGCATACCTGAAATGTGCTTTGAACAAATACAACTTTTATGTTCCTTACCATATAAATGTTTATGTTCACATCCACAAAATTAAAAATGCCAGAAAGACACCGCAAACATATTCACATTTCCACTTGATTATATCTTCCCATCTGAATGTACTTTCTGTCATCCTCGCTGGGCTTTTACATTAAATCACCTCAATGTTTAAACCAGTTTAAACTTTATATGAGTACATACTGTGTAGATTAAAAAAAATGCAGAATCAATTTTCTTTTACTCTACTAATTATTGTAGTAGTATAATACTATTTAGATTACACACTGGCAACATTGCCCCTCAGGCTATATCCTTCTTGACGAATGTTGAATGTCGAGCTATCACTTTTATCTACCTCATCTAAAATGTTAATTGCAGCCAAGACTTCAGAATTTATTTACCAGTAGCATATTTTTACAGCTATTCATTTAACCAGTGTTATTGAGTACCTACAATGTACACAATACAGCAGACATGAAATCACAAATGGAATTTCTCTTTTCACTAAGCAAAGGTCAACGTCATATTGTTTCCGTCAACCTACTTGCTTAACATGATGTAAAACACCATCTGCACAGAGACAAGGGCCTTCAGTGCAAGTTTCTCAGAAGAACAATTGTGAAAACTTACGTTTTACTACAAAAAATCATTGAAATAATTTATGTTCTAATTATAGGTACCCGAAGGATTCCATAAAAAAATAGAAAAAGTTTTTGAGTTCCCAACAAGTGTATATAATGAAGAAGAAATAATTGCTCGTAGTTTCCATGACTTTTTGAGGAGGATGAGTTTTATTCTGGGAAACGCCCTTTTGTGGGCATGCAAATGTGTCTGATATACAAAGCTGACTTCAGGCAAAGTGACTGGGGAAGAACCTGAATTTCTCTACATGACAAGAGATTGAGAATGGTGTCCAAAATCAGTCTGGGGTGGAGGAAGCAAAGGAGGACAGCTGGGTTCGGGGAGAGAAGAGAGGAAATGAGCTGAGGTAGAGCTGAGGTTCATAACATTGTGTCTTGAAGGGGACAAAGGGAAATTCTCAGCAGGGACAAGTCAAAGACTTGTGAAAACAAGGTTGTCTAAGGGTTGATGTGCTGTAAAGACTCCTTCCTTCAATTCTCTATATAATATCAATGTCCTGTGTGTGTAGGTAGATTTTTTTTTTTAAACAAAGGTAGAGTGTCACCAACAGGACAGTGTTGCTACAGAACCAGGGTGGCCATGGGAAGAACCATAAACCAAATTATTTAAGGGACAGCACCGTATGACCCATACACAGAAATTCTTCCTTCCTCCAGGTTTATAAATTTTATTGAACACTTGAGGTTGTCTTTGTATTTCTCCAATCCATGGAATATAGGTTTGAATCACTCTAACATAGAGCTTAAGGGAAAGACTTATGTAGCTAATATGTAGAGCACACACAAAAATGACAAAGGTACTTGGATTAGTCAGGGTCCTCCAGAGAAACTGACAATATCTATCTATCTATCTATTTATCTATCTATCATTTGTCTATATCTATCTAATTTGAGTGTATATTCTATTGGGTTCTGTTTCTTTATAATATATATACACAAAAGGGGAACCCCAAAAAAACTGGAATTATTTTTTGGAGGGTGGACCTTTATAGTACAAGCTTCCCCCACTAGATAAGTTGTTCTAGGAACCCATCAGCATCAGTCATCAGCGTACCAAATAGCATTGTTGTGAGAAGTTGCGTTCAGCTTCAGTGAATTTTGTTTTGGAGATTGTTTCAATGCGTTTGCCCCTTTCATGATGAGTGATTTATGAGTGCACCTGCCCATATCGCACTGTGTGTTCAGCAGTTTTTGCCCCCAAATAATGTGACCCCTGTGCCCCATCTTCCCTATTCACCTTTTTTGTTTCCCTAATGAAAAAAATCCTCAAAGGGAAACATTTTGCCTATTTGGAAGAGGTGAAACAAAAAACAGCAGAGGTACTAAAAAGCATCAAAATTGATGAGATCAGAAACTGTTTTGAGCAGTGGAAAAAGCATCTCAATAGGTGTAGTGTATCAAAAAGAGAGTACTTTGAAGGTGACTGAAGTTTAAACATGTAATAATAAAGGCACAATTTTGTAATAAGTAAATTCTGGTTTTTTTGGGTCCTCCTTCATAAATAGCTTATATTATATATTTATATTGCACTCGTATAATATGCATATAGCATATGCATATATAATATATATAAATAATTTTACTATAACAAATTGAACCAGGTGGTTATGGAGGCTGATAATAGCCAAGAGTTGCAGTCAGCAAGCTGGAGACCCAGGAGAGCTGATGGTATAGTTCCAGTTCAAATATAAAGGCCTAAGAACTAGGAGAGCTGATAGTGTAAGTTTCAGTCTGAGTCCCAGTGTGAAGGCAGGAGAAGACTAATGTCTCAGCTGAAATATAGGCAGAGACTCTTACTCCATCTTTTTGTTCTACTTAGGGCTTCAGGGAATTGAATGAGGTCCACCCACATTGGGGAGAGCAATCTGCTTTACTCAGTCAACTGATTCAAATGTTAAAAATCCAGAAACACCCTCACAGACATGCTCACAATAATGTTTGACCAAATTTGACCCTGTGCTGAGGCAAGCTTACACATAAAATTAACCATTCTTGTACCCCTCTTTGATGACTTGTCCATTTATATGCAAAGTGAGTTATAGCAATCACTTGTCACAATAGTATAGAATATGTTGGTGCAGAAATTGACTAACAAAACACTTCTGCTCACTAAATATCAATGCCTGTGGACTTTGCTTCTGTAGTAGCTTGGAAAAATAAAAAATCATAAGGTAAACATTTATAAAATGGAAGAGAATTCATTATATGGTAAACTATTTATTGTAAAATATTTCTAAAAATTCTCTCTATTATGAATCTTATAAAATCAAAACTTAAAAATATTTAAATGATTATACAATTTTTAAAAATCTTTCAAAACTCATCTATAAAATATCTCATTAAGGGCCATAGTTATGTCAAGGTTAAAGATGGAAAACAAGCCGGGCTTGGTGGCTCAGCCTGTAATCCCGTGCCTTTGGGAGGCTGAGGTGAGTAGATTGCCTGAGCCCGTGGGTTCGAGACCCTCCTGGGCAGCGAGACCTGATCTCTACAACAAATCAAAAAATCAGCTGGGCGTGGTAGCGCATGCCTGTAATTCCGGCTACTCGGAAGGCTGAGGCGGAAGGATGGCCGGAGCCCAGCAGGTCGAGGCTGCGGTGGCCGGGAGTGGCCGCTGCACTCCAGTCTGGGCGACAGAGTGAGACTCCAACTCAAAAAAAAAAAAAAGATGGAAAACAAAGCAAGGCTTTATTATCATAACAGTCACAGCAGCAACAACAACAAAAAAATCAAACCAATGCACCTAAATTGTTTTTCTTAATTGAAAGTGGTTTATGCTATAGTCTGATATCATTGAGGCTGACCTGATCTGTAAGTATTACTAAGACTTCCACCCTGGGGATTTGAAGATTCATTTTTGAGTGGATAGAGAATTTAAAATAGAATTTAAAAAATCTCAACATCAGTTATAATAACTATAAGCAAGTTGCACTGGTTCTGTTTTATAGGAAACTGCACATGATAAAAGTAATTCATTTTCTGTAAAAGTTTTAAAAAAGGAAGCCAAAATGTCCAAGTAATACATCCTTAAGAAGTTATATATCTATATTTGCTATGGTTTGAATGTTTGTCTTCGCCAAACCTCATGTTGAAATTTGATCCCCTGTGTGGCAATATTGGGAGAAGGGCCTACTGGGAGGTGTTTAGGTCATGAGGACGGATCACTTATGGATAGATTAATGCCCTCCCTTGGGGGATGAGTTCTCGCTCTATTAAGTTTCAGGAGAGCTGGTTGTTAAAAAGTGTCTGGCACCATTCTCCTACCATTTTCCTCTCTTGCCATGTGATCTCTTGGCACATGCCCACTCCCCTTCCACTTTCCACCATGAATTGAAGCATCCTGAGGCCCTCAACAGATACACCTGCCCAATGTTGAATTTTCCAGCCACCAGCATTGTGAGCCAAAAAACTTTATTTCTTCATGAACTACCTAGTGTCAAGTATTCTATTATAGCAACACTAAATGAACAAAGACAACACTTAATTTGTTCTTTACTAAGAAGGAAAATGTTTTCTAGTTAGACCTATAACACACACACACACACACACACACACACACACACACACACACACACACACCAAAACATCTGAAATGGCTACTTTTTGAAATCACATATTCTTATTTTCCTACCTACCTGTGATGAAAAATAGGAGGCAGGTGTTGGTCTTCTGGAACCAGGTGGAGGGTGAACCGTAGGACAGAATTGGAATGCCGTTTTCCCAGTGCTTTTGCTTTGAGGGTCACAACTGTCCTTTCAACTTGTAGAGGCCCCAAACATCTGGGGAAGATATTTTAGACTCTTGCCTTTTTCTCTTTCTCTCTCTGCTTTCGGGAGTTGTCAGAGGAAAAAATGAGAGAGTTTGAGAAGTTGCACAACAGTGGAGTGGGTGGATTTTTTGTTCAGTTGTTTCTGGTTTCTTTTTCTTTCTTCTTTTACAAAATTCCTCAGTTAAAATGAATGTCATAATAATTATTTTTATACTCTGCTTAAACAGTATTTTATTCTGCATTCACGTTTAGTACAGAGAATCATTTCAGCAGATCCTGAAAATTTCTTTAAAACTTGACTTCTACTGTTTGAATAATAGTTTGAGAATGCAGATACATCATTAATCTGGACATAGCCCCTGTGTATTTGCCAATATGTTTTTTTTTTTTTTGTCACACACATAAGTAGGAAATTCTAAGTTGAGTATTCATTTTAACAACCTTTTTGTGACTCTTCTCAACTTACTAAATGTTTTCTGATATATGATTTACTGTGAAAAATTTGAATGTATGGGATTTATCCCTCTGATTAGGAGTACCTTCTAAAGTAGGCAGGGAGCAAGTTCATGAAAAAGGAATTGTCACGGCCATTACCAAATAAAACTGTTTAAGCATAAGATGTAAATCAGAACAAGACCCTTACCTATGACCATACACAAAAATAAACTCTAAATGGATCAAAGCTCTAAATGTAAAACCTCAAACTATAATAAACTTAGTAAATGCAGGCAACACCCTTATGGAAATTGGAACTGGCGACCAATTCCTGATCAAAACCCCAAGTACCCAGGCCATAAGAGTTGATAGACAAGTGGGACCTCATCAAACTGACAAGCTTCTGCTAAGTCAAAGAAACCATCGAGAGAGCAGGGAGACAGCCCACAGACTGGGAAAAAGTATTTGCCAACTGTATGTGTGACGAAGGCCTAACATCTAGGATCTACAAGGAACTCAAATATGCTGAAGAAAACAAACAAACAAAAAAAACCAGTTCCATTACAAAGTGGATAAAAGACATGAATAGATGCTTCTCAAGACATACAAGCCGTCAACAGACACATAAAAAAATGCTTAGCCTCACTAGTCATCAAAGAAATGCAAATTAAAACGACACTGAGATACCACCTAGCTCCAGTCAAGATGGCCATCATCAATAACTCAAAAAACAACAGATGCTGGAGAGGATGTAGCGAAAAGGGAACACTTCTATACTGTTGGTGGGAGTGTAAACTAGTACAGCCTCTGTGGAAAACAGTGTGGTAATTCCTAAAAGATCTAAAAATCGAACTTCCATACCCCTACTGGGAATATACCTGGAGGAACTCAAATTACTCTATGAAAAAGATACCTGCACATGTATGTTTATTGCAGCATTGTTCACAATAGCAAGAACATGGAACCAACCGTGCCACCCATAAAAAGAGGACTGAATAAAAAAAAGTGGCATACATACATGATGGAATATTGCATAGCCATAAAGAAGGACAGAATCATGAACTTCACAGCAACCTGGATGGATTTAGAGTCTCTAATACTGAGTGACCTATCACAGGAACAAAGAACTGAGTATCACATGTTCTCACTCATAAGCAGACCTTGAACAATTATCATAATACTATAAGAAAAGGATTGGCAGTAGTGGAAATCTGCTGGGGGGGGGAACACCTCATCAACAAGGGTACCTAACACTGAGTTGTACCCCACATCTTTAAAACAAAAATATTAAAAGTTAAAAATAAATAAATACATAAAATAAAATAATTCCCCCAAAAAGAAAAAAAATGTAAATCAGATACATATACACACACATACTAATCAGATATATAAACATTATTTATATATTAATGCATAACATTTATATATGATCAGATGCTTATCGTAATTATGTATCTGGCACATGTCTAACTAATATGTATGACTAATATACATATTATATATACATAAATCTCAGAACTTCAAACAAGATAATATGTGGAAGCACACACATAACACACACACACACAAGGGTGAAAACTCCTTTAAAGAAGTGCAGGGGATCCATTTTTTCATCCTGTGACCTGATGTAAAGAAAGCCGACTCTAGGTAAAATCCTCAGCAGTTGGGTTGTTCTGCTCCCCTCATCTCTCTTTCCTGAATCCCTTACCCCATTTGTGTAAGGTGCCCAGGTCTCCTATGCTGTTGCCATTCAGGAAAGAAATGATCTTATTCAGAGAATTTTTAACTTCATGTAACCAAACCCAACATGCATGGAAAAGCACCCTAGTGGCTTCAAACTAATAACTTCGTGTGCAACATCTAGTCATGGACTTGACTCCACCCTTCATTCCCTTTCTGCCGGCTCACCACGTGAGTGCAGTGACATTGCAAGGTGGCAAAGAACCTGGGTTTCTGAATTGCCACTTGGAGGAGAGCCACTTGTTGAGAAGGAGCACCCATTTTGGACTTGACACAAATGAAATAAACTTCCATCGTGTTTAAGCCGCTGTACAATTTGGGTGGGTTTCTTAGAGCAGCTAAAGTTATTTACCCTAACTAGTATAGGGTTCACAGCTTGTTTTTTTTTTAGATAACCAAAGAAGTTCATAACTATATACAAGGTTTGAGACCCTTGAATCCTATTCTAGAAGCATAGAATTTATCAGATGTTATTATTGGAAGCAACCTTGAGATTTCTTGGCTAGAGTCTGGGGCATGCCAGATTTGGGGGGAGGGGGATAGGGAGATGAGGGTGCAGAAGTGGAGGAGGGACATGTGTGGTGGGCGTTATGACAAATGTCCTTTCTAGGAGATTCTTCCAGACCTCCCTCATCTAAACTTTTGTTCCTGATGAAGACACCTGAATGTGGCCCAACAGCCTTATACGGAAGCCTGGGATGATGAAGGATTTTACTCCTACTCTCAGGTAGTTGGCGTTCCTGTTGGATTAACTCAACCTGAGTTAATGTTAGTTAATATATTAGTAACTCATATGCTCTCCCTTCTATTGCATGTTAAAATAGACCTGAAGCAAAGGAAATTTCTTAACTCATAATTCTGTTTTAAGCAGTATGTATGTATTTTTAGTGGTGGTGCTTCATGTGTTTTGGAATCTGGGTGCCGAAGACATTTGGAAGAGACTTTGGGAAACTCCCATAACTGCAATAGCTGCCTTTTCTGCCTATGTGTAAAGCCATTCATGAAGATGAAAATTCACATGTTGGAGAAGGGGTGAATGTTCACAGAGCCTGAAGCAAACAGAGATAGTCTGATATATGGGGGCTATTGTATTGGAACAAAAGGGCCAAATAACTTTGAGAGGGAGATAATTGAGAGAGTTGTAAATATGCCCAAGTAGCCTTTGAGGGGGCCTTCCCTAGGGGATCTGATTATTTTTCATTAGCTCTGAATAAAGTAATCTTGGCTATCATATTTTTCGGCCAAAATGTTAATTAGCCATGCAATTAGTTCACATTTTCTTTTGAGAACTTAATAACCAATTTTGCAACTGAATCTCCTGAATATTGCATTAGCAGAATGTTTCCATATTCTGCTATAAATTAAACAGTACAGAAGGGCACCTTTATTTTCTTCCGTTTCCTTCTTAACACACACATTGGTAGACGTTAGGATTTATATGACTTATTACCTCATTTCCTGCCCAGTCCTTTCCTGCCAGTTTCCTTTTTCAGCTTTCATAACCTTTTTTAGATGCCTGAAAGCCATTGCATACATTCAGGCTGCTTTTACCTCAGGATTTGAGAAGGTGCCTAGAGTCCCATTGTTTCAGGTGTTGCTCTGATTAACACCTTCCTCTCAGGGCTTTTGATCCTGAAAAAGCTGTGGCAATTTGGAAGATCAGGGTCCTGATGTTAACTAGCCATAGGAGAGACAGAAACGCTGTTCTTAGGTGGCCTTATCTGTGGAAAATACCAAAGCTGCATGAAATAAACATGTAAATTCAGCCAAAAGGGTTCAATGAGTTAATGAGGGGTTAAATGGGCAAAGATTTAAAGAGGGAGTGTTTCTGGAAAGAGCAGCACCATTTTTCAAGTTGGTAGTTGAGGAGAAGCTTTTGGGAGCTCAAAGAACAACAGTGAAAAACATGGAGAATGCCACTGATGCCAGGTGGGGTGTGGCACAAACCTGTGGCTTCTTTGACTCAACCATTAAATAATTTTTCAGAGTGGCCAGCAAAGTTTTAAAACAAAATGTATTAGAAAAAGAAGAAGGGAAAGAAAGACATGCCAAAACTGGCATGGGTAAGAGAAATCACACCTTTTGCTTTTTACAATAGGCTTGGTATATCTTCACAACAATTGATACCTTCAAAACAATTAATACCCTCAAAAGGGTGGAGCCCAAGTCACTCCAGAGATTGACATCTCTCTGCTTCTGATGGGAGGAGAGGAGGGGTGAGGTGATTTTTTTCTTTACCTCATTGTCTTTTGCAGGAGACCCGCCAGACATTTCCAATTCAAATGTTCATGGGCTAAAAGGTGGTTTTATGATCATGTCTGTGACTTGGGTTAGTTAAGGAGTGGTATTGGGTCTTTTACCCTCAATAGGAAACCTGAAGAATTTTTGGTGATTATGAGCTGAAAGGTTGGTTGGCTGTCCTACTCTTACATCTGATGGGATTTTCTTTTGATTTGCTGAGGGGGGTGGGGTAGGCTGCCAGCTTGGCCTGCTGTAATTTTAACAATGTCTGAACTCCTCCTAAAACCTGCTTATGGTAAATTTATCTATGTCTAACCTGTGCTAGCTACCCTACCTTACCACCAGCTTTCCGACCTTTACCTCTAGAGTCCTTAAAAAAAAAATCAGTAAATAAAAGAGCTTTTTTTTTGGTTACAAAATTAAATAGGGGCAACATTTATATCATCTTTTGGTGTTCCTGTTTCCAAGTTTCTCAGTTTCTTTCTCTTATTCCATTTCACCTAATTTCTTTGCTTACATTTTCTCCTCAAATGGAGTTTTTCTGATGTCCTGATACCATCTTTTTTTTTGAGTAGGAGTCTCACTGTTTCCCAGGCTGTAGTGCAGTGGTGCACTCACAGCCACTGCAGTCTTGACATGCTGGGCTTAGGTGATCCTTCCACCTCGGCCTTCCAAATAGCTGGAACCACAGGCACACACCACCACATCTGGCTAATTTTCTGATTTATTATAGAGATGAGGTCTCACCAAGTTGCCCAGGTTGGTCTTGAATCCCTGGATTCAGGCAATCCTCTTGCCTCTGCCTCCCAAAGTGCTGAGATTACAGGTGTGAGCCACCACACCCAGCTCCCAGATACCATCTTATCCTTGATCTTTTCCCCATGATCTTCATCTGACTCTCTCTAGCTCTCGCTCTTTTTTTTAATGGGACATTTTCTATATTTTTATTGTCAAATGAATGCACACTTATTCTATAACCAATTTCAAACAATGTAAAATGCATAAAAGTTATAAAAGGCCTCTCCAGCATCCAGACCTTTTCTGTGTATTTTATATATACATATATATGTAATGTGTGTGTGTGTGTGTGTGTGTGTGTGTGTCTGTGTGAATGTGTGTGTGTTAATACATGAGCCACACACATGTAAACCTTTTTTAAACCAAGTCTTTTAACCTCTCTTTCATATACTCATTGTTGCCTCTCTCTACTGCATTCTGGTAATTTACTTGTTTTTCTAACTTCCGCATTTTTTTCTTCAGCTGTTTTGAAGCTGCACTTACATTTTAGCAGCTTTATTTAGTTCTTTCAGAAATATTTGGTAATCTTTGATAATATCTCAATTGCCATAATTTTGAAAACATTAAACTTGTTCTTTAAACACAACATGTTTAATTTCTAGTCACTGTCATACTATTCCAACATTTGCACATTTGTGAGTCTGACTCTATAGTTTGCTGTTTCTTCTGACTCCCACTTGCAGTAGCTTGGTTTTTTTTTAATGTGTCTGATGATTGCAAAATCATGTTTCTTGCCATTTTATTTGTTCTTTGAGGTCCAGACTGTGTTCTTCCAGAGAGCCAATAATGACAGCACCCCTCTGAGCAAATAAATAAACGAGAGAGTATCAGGTAATAAGTCTACAAAGATTATGGAACAGGGTAATGAGACGGTGTAATGTGAGAAGGGACTGTGTTGGCTGGGGGGCTTGGGAAAGGGCTCTCTAAGGATGATACTGAGGTTGAGGCCTGATGCCGATGACATGGAAACTGTACAAGCATCTGGGGGAAAGGATTTTTCATAGGGGGAAATCAAGGACAATGAATCTGAGATAGGATTAATCTGATTAATATCTAAGACCTATCAAAGAAAGCAAAAATACAAGCAGTCAAAGACTAGGTTGATGGATATTACCCTTAATGTATGTGACTTACAAAACGCATTAGTGAAATAAAAATAACCAGACCATCCATTTAAATCAGCAGTGGCTACTCTTTAGCACTGAAATTAAGTAGCATTCCCCCACCCCACACACGCTGTTTCAGTCACTTCTAGCGATTGAAGAATATTGTTTTCACTACTTACTATAATATGCATATGCTTAATGGGCAAACTATGAGACCTATAACAGTTTTGCTTAGGACATTATAATGATGACTTAAAAAACATAGATTTGCGTACAAATAGGGTGTCAGAGTCTCTGCATATTTCAGGTTTCCTGACTAGTTGAAGGGCTTGAACTTCCCAGTTTAAGTATATCAATCAAATTTTCCATGTAACTGCGAAGTGTCACTTCTTTGTATGCTTCCTAGACAAAAGTCACAGGTATAATCACAGATAGTGTATGAAAGTATCAATTAACTTACGAGTTTTTTTTTGAAAGCAGGATTTATTGAGAGGACAGAAAGGCTCTCATAGTGGGAGGGGACCCGAAGGGGTGGTGTGAGTTTTTTTTTTTTAATTGGGAACAATACCAAACCTTGAATATGGTCACATTCTGTGTGTTTCTGATTTATATACTACCCAATTAGTACCCCCATTTAATCTGCTCACCTGTTGTTACTTTGTTCTGAATTTTATGGCCCTGTTGTTTTAAACCCTCTCTTGGACACATTTTCAGAGCAAGGCTGCTTATTGTAACCCCTTGGTTTTGGGGGAGTTGGAACACTGCCACAGCATCTGAATTGCCTGAATAAAGAAAAATAGGTCCTATAATTATTTTATTTTCTTTTCAGCATGTGATTTGTTATTGATGACACATGTATAGGGTGCTTTCTCCATTAGGCCGGCTGATCACTCTGCTATGGCATTAATGTCACTGTCACTGTGCTTGGAGCTATAGTTTGTTAGGGAACTCTAGCGTGGGGAAATGAGCATGGACTTTTTAATGGGTCTGAAATAGTGACACACTGACAGATGTTCCCACATGCTTGCTGATGTTATGACTGGGCTCCTAGAAAGCCCAGGAAATTAAAAAGAAAGAAGAAAATGCTAGTTGAAGCTCTGGAAGGAGAGTTTACAGAGGTATACAGTAGGGCATTTTGAAAAAAGAAAACCCACCAATCTATACAATTTCCCTTCAGGTATATAAGACTCCTCCTCCCCCCACCCATACAAATGCATTCAAAACACAAATTATTAAATGTGAAGAAATTCAACATTAAGAGAGCTATCCTTTCTGGGTGCTCATTTGCAAAGTAAAACAAACATATTAGAAACCAAAAACCAAAAATAAATTAAGCTGGTCTTTCCCTCCCCTCCATACAAAAATGCATATCACAGTGTTTACTTGGTAGGCCAATTATTTTAAAAACTGGGTTTCAAGGAAAAAGTCACTTTCTGGCAGAGACCTTACATGACAAGTTCCGTTCCACAGTGGATTAAAATGGTTGAGAGGAGATGCTAACATAACTTCAACTACGGCAGTGTGAACACACCACTGTAATAATTCATTTAGAATGATGACACCTGAGACCTAATTTAAAAGTCCTAGATGAATACCAGTCTCACATTCAACCCTGAGGGCTGCTGCAAACATACGTAAGAAAGTATAAGAACCATAGTGAGTCTAATTGAATTGGACTTAAACGGACCATTGAGATGGCCTCACTGGGCTCAGGGGAATTCATATTGTCTATACTGTATCAGAATCACAGCTTGAACTGAATAACTGGTTCCATTCAATCATGTTACTGTAACTCATGCTTGAGGTAAAGGGGAAACCTTTTGCTATCAGCGAGACTGGATGGAAAACAATTTCAAATCACTTTAAACCCAGTTGGCAACTACTTTGCCAATTATGGAATCCAATGGGAAAGGTGTGAGCGAGGGCTCAGGACTAAATGATTTATGTCAGGCATCCAGGCCTCCCGAGGAATGTGGGAGAGTGAGCGGAGGAGGGGCATGTGGCTAATTATTTCTCCTAAGAATACTTTAGTGAGGTAATTTGTGCTTGCAGATGAGTCACACTGCAGGCTGGATAAAAGGCGAGGTAAGCAGAGACATTCCTGAGATCCCATTTAGAGATGGATAAAGCGGGAACCTAAGGATTCAATGCACTTTCTCATCTCTTCACTCTGAAACATTTGGAGGTATAAAATATAAAGAGCAAACTTAGTTCTCTGCTCTAACGGGCAAGTTGGGATCAAAGTCTGTAATTTGTACTGCAGGTATTGCATTGGCTGCTTTCTAACGCAGACTTACTGGCACAGATGACACACCATAACTCATCAGATGGATGAGCGCGGATCTGGGGTCCTTTATAATGACCCTGAGAAAAGCTCTTACCTTTTTTGGGGGTGGGGAGGGGCCCTAATTTATGTTTGATGATTCTGGCGGCAGAGATAAGAATTCCTATCCTACCCGATGCCTTCTAAAGAAGAGTATCACCATTCTCTGGGATTCATGTATGAAGCTCTCCAGCTGAGAAATGATCCTGACAGTTATCCCAGGGGTAATGAGTTCTCCCACCCCAGCTCAAACAAATAAAAAGGATAATAGAATCCCACTAAAGAAACTTACAGTAGAGGCGTGTAGGTTTCTTGAATAGTCTTTTCAGATCCTTTCACTATCTAAGGCATTTTAAAGGTGTTTTTAGTAATCTGGAGGAGATTATGATGGCTGTAATTATATTAGTTCCAGCACCAGGGGGCCTCTTGTTGAAACCTCATGCGAGTGTGTCTGTACAAGGCTGGCTCTTGCTTTCTTGTCTTTCCTCTCTTCCAGCAGCTGCCTACCATCATTACAGCTAATAGAGTGGGTTAAACTTTTGGGCTAGCTGGCGGCTCTGAGTATCTCTCTAATGGTTTCCATTGTGCACATCCCTGGAAAACACTTCTGACCAATGAACCCCTAACTGCAAATGACACAGGCAAGCTTCATTGGAAATGACACCACTGGAGGGAAACTTGCACTCATTTGGGATGTTTCCTCACTGGGGAAAGAAGGCCATTTCAGCAGTTACACCAAAGGGATGTTGTCATGTGGCATTTACTTTTCTGTAAGGCACAGAACAAAGTAGCGGAAGGGGAGAGGGGAGGGTGTGCGTCTATATGCTTAGCTGTGCAATGCCCAAATAAGAATTCCAGATGTCCACAGGGGATTTAACAGTCTTCTCAGTTTATCCTTATATGGAATGGGGAACATGGACTTCAGAGAATTGAAACTAAATCATGACCCATGTCTGAATAACCTGTGTCTGAACCAATCTGGTTTAAATACAGAGCTTGTGACAAATGGAAGTTCAGTACCACCAGAGAGGGGGTCATGGCAATATGGGAAGGATCTAAAGACTGCCATTCTAATTCTTGGCTGCAGCCAAAGATGTTTGATGGCTTTAGGTGAGTTTCTACACCTCAATGGATTTCCTTCAGTTATTGTTGTAACATGAGGGAGGTAGACCAGATGGCTCAACCAAATTCAACAATTGTTCATTGAGCATTCAGTTTATGTCATGATTTGTACCAGACAATGGAGAGATTATGCGATAGAATGTACATAGTCTGTGTCCTTTAGAATTTTATAGTTTCACAAGTAAGACTAATATTAAAAAATGCTTTTAAGGTGATGCATTTTTTGGTAGAGGGAGGCATGCAGTGCTATGGGGTGAGGTGACCCAATTTGAGGAGCCAGGGAAGGCTTCTTGAAGGAAGTTGTCTAGGTTGAGCCTGAAGGATAAGGGGGTTTAGGCTGACCATGAAGGATGAGGAAGACCTGGCCAGGAAAGGATGGGAGTGGGATAAGGTAGAAGAACAGTTCAGACAAACTAATATTCGTGGCATCCATAAAGACTCCACAGCAAGAAAGAGGTTGGGAATGGACTATGGAACATAAAAGAAAGTGTGAATGTGTGGGCCAAGTGGAAGGCTGCACATGCTGTGGTAAGTGTTTTAACCTTTCACTGAGGACAATGGGAAGCCATTGAAGGGTTTTCCACTGCAGAGTGGGGATGGTGTGACCCATAGCTGATGTTCCCTCCAGATCCAGTATTCTGGGCTCTCCACATGGTCGGTTGTTTGACCTCTCTAGGGTCCACTAGAGGTATTCAATACTCAGGTGCAATCCAGGGAAGAGGACACCTTTAGCAGTGACCCCAGAAATTCACCTCTAATCTGTAGCTTGCTGAAGCCTGGAATATACATTGGATTTATCTATGCAGGTCAGATTTGGTACCTTTGGTCTCAGCCTCAAGGACTGAAATCAGTCTGGACCATACACTGGGTCATGCTCTTTGGTGTTTGGTTGGACTTGCTAGGAGGCTGTCCAATAGATTGGAGGCTGCATTATATACCTAAGTCTCCTCACCAAGGACAAAAGTGGGAAATGGAGCCCTTTGGAACTTAGCCTCTTCATGACCGCCTTCCTTAGGGCAAGACTTTCTGAGACATCCATTTGCAGTTACTGTATCCATCCCTGGAGTGCAAAAGTGTTTGGCAGCAATTGGACCTCATTCAGAGGGAGGCCTCATAGCACCTAACACTAGGTGGCATTTAGTAGCAATGATAATCATTTATGGAGTTGGGTAAAGGTATTTTGTGTCCCTTCTCCCATTTGAAATTCTCAACAACCCTATGACATAACCCTGTAAGACCAATATGCTCACTTTACATATGAGGAAACGGGGCTTGGGAACACAGGTATCTTGTCCATATCCCCCAGCTAGTAAGCGGATGAGTCAACATTGTATACTCCCAGATCTAGACTTTTTGAACAACTCCATGCTACCATCTACAGAAGCTTCTGCTGTGTATTTGGGGAGTTGGATAAGAGAAGGGTAAAATTTAATCTTCCAATATGCTTGCTCCTCTTTCCCGTTTTTAATTTTTTTATTTTTATTTTTAGTTGGAGTCTCACTTCTTTGCCCAGGCTGGAGTGCAGTGATACATGCACGCACAGCCACCCCAGTATTGACCCTCTGGGCTGCAGTAATCCTTTTGCCTCAGCCTTCCGAGTAGCCAGAACTTTAGATGCGCCCTACTACATCTGGCTATTTTTAATTTTATTGCAGAGATGAGGGCTCGCCAGGTTCCCCGGGCTGGTCTCAAACCCACGGGCTCAGGCAATCCACTCGCCTCGGCCTCCCAAAGAGCTGGGATTACAGGCTGAGTCATCGAGCCCGGCCCTCTTTCCTGTTTTTGAGGGAATGTAAGCAAAGTAACCCCAGCACTGTTGGTGTGATCGGCAATCTCTGTTCAAGACAGGTGGCAGGTAGGTCTGCAGCTGGCCCTCGAATGGTGGTGATGACTATCACCTACCAGCTCATGCTTGTTTCTACCACATCTGTGCAAAGGGGTAATTGTCCTCTGCCCTTCTGGAAGGATGGGCCATGTGGCTGCCTTGGGAATTGTCCATGCTTCAGGAATAACATCAGTTGTGTGCTTGTTTGGATAAGGTACCACCTACATTTGGAATCTATCCATTTTCTGTCCTCTCATCTCCAAAGTTCATAGCACAGGTTGTGACAACAGAAACCCTCACTTGTATAGGAAGTTGCAGAAGGAAGAGTGACCTCAGCAAAAATCAAGTCAAGGGTGTCATTTTCCCATTTTTGTGTGTATTCTGCTATGGAAGGTTACAGGCCCTGCTTACATGTTCTAGAAATAAAACAAAAATACAGGATTTTTTTCTTCAATATTCTGTTATACAAAGAACTATTGTTACCATTTTCCTTTCAAGCAAATATACAAAAGTGATTAGAAAAAAAGCAAATATTGTACATAGTACTAAACTCCTTTCAAGTTTTCAGTTCTTTATAATTTTTGTGCTGATTTTTTTTGACAGAGCCTAAGATTGAAATATGGGAGAAGAGCCCTTCATTCAGGAATAAATGATCAATTGTTGTGACTTCGTAAGAGATTTAGATTCTTTAAAATCTAACAGAGATTAAGTGGTTTTTTTTTTTCAGAATCAGTAGGATAACCTTTTTCCAGTGATATATTATTTTAAAACGACTTTTTAATTTAGGAAAAAGACATCCAGAGAACAATTCAGAGTTAAAGAGACAACTCTGTGATATGCCAGTGTTGGATCAATAGATGTGATAGTTTTAACTAGAATGACATTGCCTTAGAGGGATTAATATTTTGAGCTATGTAAAAGAAGGCCCTGCCTATTTTCAGTTATGATGAGAGGCTCAGATCTGTAAGACCAGAGAAGCATTGGACATGTTTCCACTTTGGATTCTACATGTAATTATTTCCTTTGGATTAATGAATGGAACTTTCTTTACTCCTAGTGGGGAAAGGCCAACAATTTGAGGGTCATGCAAAGCTTGTCCATCCTGAGATTAAGCCTGTGATCCCAGGACTTTGGGAGGCGGAGGCGAGAGGATTGCCTGAGTCCAGGGGTTCAAGACCAGCCTGGGCAACTTGATGAGACCTCGTCTCTACAATAAATCAAAACATTAGCCAAGCATGGTTGCACACACCTGTGGTTCCAACTACTTGGAAGGTTGAGGCAGAAGGATCGCCTGAACCCAGCGGGTGGAGGCTGCAGTAGCTGAGAGCATGCCACTGCATGCCAGCCTGGGCAACAGTGAGACTTCGACTCAAAAAAAAAAAAAAAGTTTGCTAAGCAACTGCTATTCTGACTTACTAATTCCTTAGTGAAAACTGGTTTGTCAGATAATTTGAATGGCACATAATAAAGCAGAGAGGGGATTTGAGGGAACAGGACGGTGATCCTGGATAGGGGAGTATGGAAGGGAATGAATGGAAGCCTAGGACCGTGCTTGGGGAGGATGTTCCCCAGGGGGAGCTCTTTCCCTCCTTCTCCCCTCCCTCCTCTCTTCCTCCTTCCCTTCCTCCTCTTCTTCTTTCCCCTTCCCCTCACTACTTCTCACTCCTCACTCTTCCCTCCTCTTTTTCTCCCTCTCCCCTTTCTCCAGTCATGTATTCATTCAACATTTAAATTGTAAGTACCAGGCATGATGTTGGACACTGGGAATACAAAGATAATTAAGTCAAAGTCTAGGCCCTCTGCACAGCCTCGGTCAAGCACCATAGACTAGAAAAGAGAAGAATACTACCTTGTAAGTCAAGTGTTCCCAATAGAGGCCCAGAAGAATCGACCATCTCCCCTGGTCTTCCTAGGAAAGGGTTGCCTGTTCACATGGTGAAGGTCAAATGCCAGGAGCCTGACCTGCCTGGGGGCCATCACCTGGGAATGGGAGGACAAAGAAGGAGTTTAATAGGAAGGAACTCCAAGGCTCCCCCACCCCAAAACGCCCACTGACCTGAAAAAAGTCACCATATGGGTGTTGTGTGTGGCTCTGCCTCTCCCCAGCTGTCACCTCAGCCATATCGCATCACCTTTTGGGCCCCATCGTGTCCATCTGTACCTTGAAGGCCTGGGCTCAGACGTTCTTCCTGGGCCTTTCTCACCTTGACTTTAGTGCTGTAGAGTGGACCCAGTGGAGTGTGTATTCACACCGCCTTGGAATCTAGTATTCTGGTAACTTTTCTGGCAGTGTGAAAATCTTGCTTGTTGAAACCCAGTTTCACAATTTCCTTGTTTCACTTTGCAAGGAGCCAGGGCATTTTATTTGCTACCCACTGCTTAATTGTGGTAACTCATAGCACAGTTAAGGTCCTATTGAGGAAGAAAAGGCTTTGATCACCTTTAAGAACTCAAATTGCTTCTGCTAATTCTCACCTATTTTAATAGTGTTGATATGTTCAGTCACCCCTGTCCCACCCGCTCACAGACCCTACCTAGGGTTCCCCAGGCACAGACGTTCACCAACTTAATTATCTTGGAGGCTATTGTTAAAATAACATCTGTGATGTCAATAGCGTTGGGTGTCCAAGTGCAGCTTGAGGGGAGGGAACAGTGCTGTGAGTGTGGGATTTGGAACCTCGTTCCCAGTTTGGAGCAGAAGGGCTTCCTTCCCCCTCATGAAGTGGAGATGGTGATGTGAGAACCCAGCTCCGTCTCTGGGCCTAAGGAATCAGTGAGGTGAATGGGCTGGGGGCTGGAAAAAGAAAGAGAGGGGGCATGCCTTGTGCATTCCTGGGATTCCTTCAGGGGCACAAGAAAGACTTGCCCACTTGATCTCAAGCCAGTGGAGAACTTGCTATGCTACAATGAGGACCCACTCTTGTGCTCAGCCACGGTCTTGCTTCTGTGACTGCTTTGCATAGTGTCTCCTCTTTCTACCTCCCAAGAAATGAGATTCTCTGGACTGGGATATTTTAAAATATAGTGTGTTAAAAAACATGGAACCAACGCTTATGCCCATCAAAAGTAGACTGGATAAAGAAAATGTGATACATATATATGGTGGAATATTATGTGGCCATAATGAAGGGCAAAATCATGGACTTCTCAGCAAACTGGATGTAATTAGAGACGATCCTTCTTAGCAGTCTTTCAAAGAAAGAACCGAATACCATGTTTTCACTCATAAGTGGGACCTGAACATTAATCACAATAGCACAAGGGAGAGATCGGCAGTCACAGGACACTACCAGGGGAGGGAGGAAGGGCGGAGGGTGTGCAAAAACACAAAGGTAGCTGATCCTAAACTAGGGGATGTGGGGACCAGTTGGAGGCCCAGACTTCATCTGCACACACGTTACTAATGTAACTATCTTTATAATAACATAAAGACTTGCACCATATCTTTATAATAACAAAGAAAAAATATATATAGTACATTAATAAATTCTGAGTATGGTTAGGCTGATAGATCAAGAGACAACTGCCACTGGAAAGACTGTTACTCACAGTTCCTCAGAGGGGAGAACATGCCATGGGGGTGGTAGAACAAGGGAAAACACCAGGGTTAGTCAGGTGGGAAAAGAAGAGAGAGGGACATGGCCGGAGACTTTGTTGTGGTTTTTGTGAGAAGGAATGGACGAGTCAGGGTAACGAGGTTTAGGATTGGCTACTTTGAATAATTTCAGCAGATTTTGGGACATGGGGATTGTCTTTTTTTTTTTTTTTTTTTT
>NW_007057622.1:109591-118512 GCF_000164805.1 Carlito syrichta | reverse complement strand
CCGCAGCCTCGACCTGCTGGGCTCTGGCCATCCTTCCGCCTCAGCCTTCCAAGTACCTGGAACTACAGGCGCACACTACCACGCCTAGCTAATTTTTTTGATTTATTGTAGAGATGAATTCTCGCCTGCCTAGGCGGGTCTCGAACCCACGGGCTCAGGCGGGTCTTGAACCCACTGTCCCCAGTCTCCCAAAGGCACGGGATTACAGGCTGAGCCACTGAGCCCTGCAGGATTGTTTTTAGTTGTCTAGAACCTGGGCCTGGGGTGATTAGGGCAGGGAGATAGTGGCCCAGAGTGTGAGGATAGAGGAGGTGGTTAGGGATATGCCTCTGGATTGGTTAGTTTGCATATGAAAAGCAGCTCCCAGGAGAATTGTTTACTAGCTCTAGGAATTGACTAGCTCTGAGAAGGGCAGTCCCTCCAGGGTCAGCAAGACCCCGGATGTCAATGCATCAGAATACAGAAAATAAAAGAAAATAAAAGGGCTAACACATGGGACATCATGGCCTGATGCCACACTGGGCTCCTCAGGGTCAGCCATCCTCCCCTTCCTTCCCACCCCATGCAGAATCCATCATCCAGGAGATTTGACTCTCCTGGCACACCTATTTAATTGACCCCCTCCTCTCCATCTCCACTGCTCCCACCTGGTCCCAGTCACCAGTGTCTCTCATCTGGGCAGCAGCAATAGCTCCCAGCTGGTCTCTCTGTTTCTACTCTCACCCTGTCTTGTCAAGGAGTCTATAAATCACAGCTTCTCACTCTGAACACCACCTGGCTTAAAATCATCCAGTGGCTTTCCATTGCATTTAGAATGGAATCCAAACTGATTTCCATGACTGACCAGGCCCTGCTTGCTGCGCCCCCCACCTCTGCCTCTCCTGCCTCCCATCAGGCACCTCCACCCTTCTCTTCCTGCTCACATGGTTGGCTCCTCATTCCTCAGGCCTCAGCCTAAATGGCCCTCCTCAAGGACACCCACTGTTTCACCTAAATGCCATCTAAACACCCCTTAGACATCTCTCAGATACCTGCTGAAATGAATTGTCATAATTAGTTGGCTGGTTTTGTTGCTGTTGTTGATTTTCTATATCACCTAACAGACCAGCATAGGGGTTGAAGACACAGGGTCAGAGTGTCTTTTTTTTTTTTTTTTTGAGTTGGAGTCTCACTCTGTCACCCAGACTGGAGTGCAGTGACTGATCCCGGCCACCACAGCCTCGACCTGCTGGGCTCTGGCAATCCTTCCACCTCAGCCTCCCAAGTAGCTGAAACTACAGGCGCATGCTACCATGCCTGGCTCATTTTGAGTGTCTTGATTGAAGTCTGACTGCCTGTTTAGCAGCTCTGTGACTTTGAGGTAGGCATCTTTGAACCTCAGTGTTTCCGTCAGTAAAATGGGCATAATAAGAGTACCCACCTCAAAGGACTGTTGTGAGAATGATGTGAGATAATCCATGTGAGGGGCATCACACACATTGTGTTATTAAGATGAGCTGTTATCATCATGCAGATGCACGCTCCGTGAAGAAAGGGAGTGTTTTGTCTCCTTCACTGTTGCTTCCCCAGTCCTTCCAACTGCCTGGCCGTGGAGGTTTCCTATAAATATCTACTGAATGTGAGAATGGCCCTCTTTGGCAGTGTTTGGCACAGGTACAGTCACTGCCCATTATCCCAGCAGAATGAGTACAGCAAGGGCCATACCATTAGCAGGCATGTGGAGGCTGCATTTTCTGTCCAGCATAAGCCCCCATTTCAGAATGTGGGAAACTTGGCCTCTTGTTTTTGATCTGCCCCTAAACACCTGCATTCCCTTAGGAAGATCACCTGATAATTTTTCTGGACTGCAGCTTTCAGTTGAGCAAAGGAGTAGTTGACCCTGAAGGACCCTTTCAGCCAGACATGTCTTTTGCTCTCTTTTTAGAAAACAGTTTTATTGATATATGATTCATATACTATAAAATTCACCCATTGAACATGTACAATTCAGTTTTTTTGCTATATTCACAGTGTGTAACAATCATCATAATATAATTTTAGAATATTTTCATCACTCCCCCCCAAAAGAAAACCTATACCTATTAGCAATCTCACCCTATTCCCTTACCCACAAGTCCCTGACCCCTAGCCCCAGGCAAACACTAATCTATCTTTTGTCTCTATATATTTACCTATTTGAGATGTTTTATATAAGTGGAATCATAAAACATGGGCTTTTGTGACTGGCTTCTTTCACTTAGCACAATGTGATCAGTATGTGTCCATGTTGTAGCAAGTATCAGTAATTCATTCCTTTTTGTTGCTGAATAATATTCTGTTGTATTGTAACACAACTTATTTACCCATTTATCCACTGATGGACGTTTGAGTTGTTTTGTCTTATTGGCCATTATCGGTAAAGCTGCTATGACCATAATTCATATGTAAATTTTGTATAGATGCATATTTTCATTCCTCCTGGAAATAAACCGAAGGATGCAATTACTGTGTCCTGTTGTAACTCTATGTTTAACATCTTGAGAATTGCCAAGCTATTGGCACTGTTTTACATTCTTACCAGTAGGGTTTGAGGGTTCCAACTTCTCCATATTCTTGCTGTTATGATTTTGAATATATGTGTTCCTTCCATAATTCATGTGGAAACTTGTTCCCCAATACAACAGTATTAGAAGGTGGGGTCTTCAGGAGATGATTAAGTCATGAGGCTCTACCCTCATGAATTGGATGATTGCCTTATAAAATAATTGTTCTTTTGCCCTTCTGTCTTCTGCCATGTAAGGATACTGCTGAGAGAAGATGCATTGATGAAACAGGGTCTTCACCAAACATCAAACTTACCTGCACCTTGATCTTGGATTTCCAGCCTCCAGAACTGTGAGAAATAAATTTGTTTTTAATGTTTACCCAGTATTAGGTATTTTGTTATAGCAGCAAACATGGACTAAGATACTTGCCAATATTTGTTACTGTCTTTTTGGTTATAGCCATCCTAGTGATTGTGACGTGATACCTTTCATCGTGGTTTTAATTTGCCATTCTCTGATAGCTAATGACAATGAGAATCTTTTCATGTTTATTAGTCATTTGTTTAATTTCTTTGGGAAAATGTCTATTCAAAATCTTCACCCATCATTTTAATTGGGTTATTTATCTTTTTATTATTGGGTTGTAAAATTATTTGTATATTCTGGATGTAAGTCCTTTATCAGTTATATAGTTTACAAAATTTTCCCCCCATTCTGTGGGGTGTCTTTTCACTTTTGATGGTATTATTTGCAGTGCATACATTATTCATTTTGATGAAGTCAGACTTACCCATTTTTAAAATTGCTTTTGTTATAAAAATGCTTTTAAAGATTTCAATATTTCAATTTGTTTGAAAAATGAATATGTGTGCATAATAAAATAAATAATATGTAAGAGAACAGGACTCTGGAGCTTCCAGTCTCTAAGTCTTCCCCCAATACAATAACTGGGTTATTCGTTTCTTAGGAACTGGCATATTCTTTATATCTACAAATATACATTAGTATCTAACTCTTAAACACACGTGCATACACAAAGATGGAAGCAACCTATATATATAGTTCACACTGCTGTGTTTGTATTTTGTTTTTTGAGACAGGTTTTCACTCTGTTGCCCAGGCTGGAGCATAGTAGAGTGATTTCGGCTCACTGCAGCTTTGACCTCCTGCACTCAAGTGATCTTCCTGCCTCAGCCTCCTTAGTAGTTGAGACTACAGGCACTTGCTACCACATACAGCTATTTTAAAAATTCTTTTGTGGAGATGAGGTCTCACTATGTTGCCCAGGCTGGTTACGAACTTCTGGGCTCAAGTGATCCTCCTACCTTGGCTTCCTGAAGTGTTAGGATTAGAGGTGTGAACTACTGCACCTAGCCTACACTGTTCTTTTAATTTTTTTTTTTTTTTTACATAAGCAATGTATCTTTTGAGACATTTAGCTCTATATTCATACATTTAGACTTACTATTCTAAAAAAAATGGTGAGCATTTGTGTTCAGGTAGATGTGGGTACCAATATTTATTTAACCACTCCATGATGATAGACATTTTAGTAGTCTTTATCTTTTGCTATTAATAATAATGCTGCACTGATGGCTGGGTGTGGTGGTTCCTGCCTGTAATCCCAGTGCTTTGGGAGATAGAGGCTAGATGATCACTTGAGACCAGGAGTTTGAGACTAGCCAGGGAGACATAGCAATACCCTGTTTCTATAAAACAATTTAAAAAATTAGCTGGATGCCAGCTCCTGTAGTTCCAGCAACTCAGGAGGCTGAGATGAGAGGATCACTTGAGCCTAGGCATTTGAGGCTGCAGTGGGCCTGGGTGATAAAGTGAGAATCTGACTCCTAAAAAAAATAATGTTGTGCCAAGTAGACTTTTGCATTAGTTTTTGCACTCATGTAATGGAATAACTTCAGGATGAATTTCTATAGCTGAATTTATGGAGTCAATGAGTGTACCAATTTATACTCTGAATACATCAATAGTTTATAAATTTTTTATCTTCACTATTATGAAAGATTAAAACCTTCATTTTATTATAGTTTTATTTTACTTTATTATGAGGTGAGTTCCTTTTTGTGTTTGTTTTGTGAATGTTCTTTTCATATTCTTTCCCTCTCTCTTTTTCTACTGAATTGTTGCTTTTCTTATTAATTTGTTCAATATGTATTAAGCTTATATATTAAAGAGATTAGTCCTTTGTCATTTGTTTTGCAACTGTTTTTTTCATTTCCTTTTTTTATAACCATGTTAATTGCACATGTATGCAGGACTCTATTATTTTTTCCTCTGTTAAATTTTGTTTTTTATGTAGTCAAGTTTTCATTCTTTTCTTTTATGAGTCTAGGCTTTGCCTCTTACTTAGGAAGGTTTATCCACTCCAAGTTATTACAAAAATCCACATTTTTTTCCTGGTGTTTTTATTATGGTTTAATTTTAGATACCAACATTGTTCATGTCTCTGGGATATACTTTGAAATTAGGAGGCTAGTGAGGTATTACAGTCTCCACCTCCCACTAAATAGTTATTGAAATGAGAGGTTCCAATATTATTTTGAAAAAAATTTATAATTTTGTCACTGATTTGAAATTACTACTGCCAGGCACAGTGGCTCATGGCTGTAATCCCAACACTTTGGTAAGTGGAGGCGAGAAGATTGCCTGAGTCCAGGGGTTGGAGACCAACCTGGGCAACTTAGTGAGACCTCATCTCTACAATAAGTAAAAAAAAATTAATCACTTGTGGTGGTGCATGCCTGTGGTTTCAGGCTGAGGCAGACGGATTGCCTGAGCCCAGCAGACCAAGGCTGTGGTAGCTGTGAGTGTGCCACTGCACTCCAGCCTGGGCAACAGAGTGAGACGTCTACTCAAAAAAATAAAATAAAATAAACAATTACTCCTTTATTGTACATTAAATGTCCTTATTCATTTTGGTCCAATCTGGATACTCTCTTATGTTCCATTGCCCTATCTGTCTCTTTGTAGAGAAAACACCATGCTATTTAAAAAATAACAATAGCTTTGTAATAGATATCAATATCTGGCCAGTTTCCTTATTCTTTTTTATCAGAATTTTCATGGTAATTTTCATAGGTCTACTTATCTACCTAAAAGCAAAATTTTTATATGTTTCAAACTTTAAATTACTCTTATGTGTATAGATTTTATGTTTCAATTACAAAGAGAGCCGGGCTTGGTGGCTCAGCCTGTAATCCCGCACCTTGGGAGTGAGGTGAGTGGATTGCCTGAGCCCATGGGTTCAAGACCCGCCTGGGCAACTTGGCGAGACCTCATCTCTACAATAAGTCAAAAAAAAAGTCAGCAGGGTATGGTAGCGCATGCCTGTAATTCTGGCTACTTGGAAGGTTGAGACAGAAGGATTGCCAGAGCCCAGCAGGTCAAGGCTGCGGTGGCCAGGAGCGGCCACTGCACTCCAGTCTGGGAGACAGAGTGAGACTCCAACTCAAAACAACAAACAAACAAAAAAACAATTACAAAGAGAATATTTCTCATGTTTTATTTGTTAATTGACTGAAGCCATTGATTTACATATATATTAATTTTGTTATAAGTCAAGTTAATAAAATTTAAAAATGATTTATAATCTTTTTTATTTTTTGATATTCTTGTTAGATAGTCATATCATCTACAAATAATAGTTATTTGCTTCTTCCTTAGCAATTGTTTATGTCTGTAGTTTCTTACACTTATCTAATTGTTTTGGCTAAAGTCTGTGGAACAGTTTTCATTAGTAGTAGTGATAATGGGCATTTTCATTTGCTCCTACTTTATAAGAGTTGTTTTTTATTTTTCCCTATTATGCATGAAATAGGTTTCTGGCTCAAGATAAGCTATTCTCTACTATACTACTTTACATTATGCTACACTGGTTTGCTCCTGACATTTATGGGAACTGGGACAGAAGTTCAAATGGAGACGAGCATAAAACATCTGTAAATATCTCAAAGTTGTTAATCAACCTAAAAACTGTTAAGTAACATAACTGTTTATCATGAGATATACCCTTCATCAAGATCTGGCACCCAGGTTTAAGTACAGGATTTCAGGACTTTTCAGAGTTTGTGCTGGAATGTCGCAGTACAGGCAATTTAAATCCTTCTAGCCTGCTCTCTTTCTTTTATCAGGCTTAGCTGTGACTCAAATGGAGGGGCCTAATTAATGCTCAGCTCATGTGTTAGGATAGCGCAGTCAAACTTCTGAACTTTGTTTGCACTCCCTTTTAAACAGTCACTCTTTGGTCATTGTATGGTCATGAGACCTGGGCAAGTACATTTTGGTAGTGTATGGTCTTCCCACTGGTGGATGGACCCAGGGAAAAGAGTGTTCTGCCCTGGAAGCAGGCTTGGGGACATTTGGGCAGGGAATTCTGTGTTCCTGGTATTCTGGGGGCATTCTAGCAGTGCAGGTGAACTCTAAAGCATGGGGCTCAGGACAAAGGTAATGAACACATAGGATATATTAAAAATCACCTTAAGGAAGTGGTCTAATAGCCCTATTCTTATTAGGACACTTTATCAGTAATAAATATTGAAGATTATCAAGTATGTCTTCTGATTCCATGATATAATTGTATCATTTTAAAATTTTGTTCCATTAAAATGGTTTAATATATAAATAGATTTTCTAATATTGAACCATCCTTGAATTATTGGTATAAATCTTACTTGGCTTTGGTGCATTTTTATTTTAATTTTCCTGAAGCCATGGTTAAAAGAAATTTAACTGAAATCTAACAAAGGCACTTGAAAATATATGACAAGAACATATAACATATGTGAGGAACGTATTTCAGTTAATTAAGAAGAAATATGTCACAGAGATTCTTGTTTAGCATGAGGCATACTAAGCATTATGAAGAGGTGAAGCCATTACAGGTTTTCATCTCCTGCTGACAAGCACTCTGGAAACAAGCACTTTCCCCTTGTAAAAAGGCACTTGTGAAATTAAACAAGTTGTACTTTTGGATCAAGAGGAGCTATGTTACTTACTAATGAGAAGTCTACTTGGTCTCCTTTATGTTTTAAACAATAGAATGAACTGTTTCTAATATAACAAATCTAAAGCTATGATTTTTTTTTTTTTGTGAATTTATGATTACAAAAAAATCCGTACAAATGTAAACCTCTATCTCTTTCTTTGTCTTATATCCTTACCCTCAATGGAGGCTCATAAAAATTTCTAAGAGCCAGTTCTGACCTATTAACCTATGACTTGTCATAGGGTCTTGGTAACTCCACTTACTGTACACGGAAAATATAATCAGCCTCAAGTTGGTGGAACAGTCTAATCACCACTTAAATTGACCTCACTTTGTCAAAGCTCTTAGAAATTTAATGTTGTTGTTGCTGTTCTTGCCTTCAGTGATGTTTCTAGATACACATTTATTCAGTATCTTCTTATGTCGGTTTTCTTATTGTTTTGGAAAGAAATTAGGTTTCCAAGGATAAGAGCTCAAAATGAAGCTATTTGCCTGCTTACTTTATAGAATGCTGTCTGGTGCTTAGTCAATACTTAATAAATATTTGTTGAACAGAAATAATTAAGATATTTTTTCTTCAGAGGTTGTACTAGTTTGCACTCCCATCAACAGTGTATAAGTGTTCCCTTTTCACCACACCCTCTCTGGCAACTGTTATTTTTTGAGTTATTGATAATTTCCATTCTGATTGGAGTTAGGTGGTATCTCGGTGGGGTTTTGATTTGCATCTTCTTGATGATTAGTGAGGTTGAACATTTCTTCATGTGTCTGTTGGCTGCTCGGATGTCTTCCTTTGAGAAGTATCTGTTCATATCTTTTGCCCACTTTATGATGGGGTTGTTTGGTTTTTTCTTTTCAGCACATTTGAGTTCCTTGTAGATCCAAGATGTTAAGCCTTTGTTGGACCTGGAGTTGGCAAATACTTTTTCCCAGTCTGTGGGCTGTCTCCCTGCTCTTGATGGTTTCTTGGCTTTGCAGAAGAGTGTCAGTTTAATGAGGTCTCACTTGTCTATCTTATCTCTTATGACCTGTGGGTTTCGGGTTTTGTTCAGGAATTGGATGCCAGTTCCAATTTTCATAAGGGTGTGTCCTGCAGTTTCTAAGGTTCTTATGGTTTGAGGTTTTACATTTAGGTCTCTGATCCACTTAGAGTTAATTTTTGTATATGGGGATAGTAGGGGTCTTGTTTGAGTCTTCTGTGTGTGGAAAACAGTGTGGCAGTTCCTAAAAGTTCTAAATATCAACTTCCCATATGACCCCGCAATCCCCCTACTGGGAATATACTCTGAAGAACTCAAATCACTCTATCAAAAAGATGCCTGCACAAGTATGTCTATCGCAGCATTGTTCACAATAGCAAGAACCTGGAATTAACCATGCTGTCCATCAAAAGA